>NC_142426.1:9268851-9373851 GCF_059516105.1 Syngnathus floridae | reverse complement strand
GAGAGGGAAGGAAAGAAAGGACAAAAGAAAAAACCAAAGTCATACTCTCCTTAAATGCTGGCTGGGCGCTTTGCCCTCGCCGCATCCGCACCTGTCCGTCTCGTGTCGGCCGCTCATCACGGGCGAAGGTTGGCTCCCCCCCGGCCGGTATTCGACGTTTGGACTCATCTTCCGCCTCGTGCCACTGCAAAAAGAAAAACGGCACTCTGTTGCATGTGGTTCACTTCTGTGGACGTACTCATTACCTGTCTATTAAAGCGTGCTCCTATTTTAAGCTCCCTTTATTAATAGCGTATGTACACATGGTTTTGTTTTCTCTTTATGTCTGTTCCTATATGAAGAATTCAATGCTTATAATTTCTTTCTTTGTTGTAAAGTGCTATGAGCTGCATTTCTTGTATGAAAGGTGCTCTACAAATAAAGTTTTTTATTATTACCCTCTGGTCTCGCGGTCCTGTCCAGTCCCTCTCTGTGCAGGCACTCATCAGATCCAGTGCCCCAGCAATCCTGAAAGTGTATTGTGGTGGTTTTTGCAAGGGGAAAAATCTCACTAGAAAAAGAAAAAACAAAGTCATACTCCCCCCAAAACGCTGGCTGCATCTGCACCCATCAGTCTCGTGTGGGCCGCTCGTCACGGGCCAAGGTCCGGGTCTGCTCCGGCCGGTGTTGGACTCGTCTTCCGCCTCGCTCAAGTGCAAAAAGACAAACAGCACTCAGTTGCATGCGGCTCACATCTGTCAACGTACTCATGACCTGCCCTTTCCCTGGTCTTGTGGGGTCAGCCCAGTCCCTCCGGGTGCAGGCTGGCGCTCGTCCCATCCGCCGCCACGGCAACCCTGAACGGCAGACAAATAAGGAAATCAAATTAAAACTAACAAGTGCGTTGCATATTGGATTGCCATGTCACCACCTCTGGCCAGCCTTGGCCAGTCATGCATCAGGCTCCTCGTCAACACTTGGCAACTGCTTTCTTTGGGTGATTCCTTCCTTTGCACCCCGCTCACCAATCGCGGGTCTGGTGGCCTCCGTCCACCGGCTCTTTGTTTCATACATCGTCTCTTCCACCTTGCAAGACAAGCACAAAAGTCTCGCTGCGCCGTCGCTTGCGCTTGCCGTCGCTTGCGCTTGCCGTCGCTTGCGCTTGCCGTCGCTTGCGCTTGCCGTCGCTTGCGCTTGCCGTCGCTTGCGCTTGCCGTCGCTTGCGCTTGCCGTCGCTTGCGCTTGCCGTCGCTTGCGCTTGCCGTCGCTTGCGCTTGCCGTCGCTTGCGCTTGCCGTCGCTTGCGCTTGCCGTCGCTTGCGCTTGCCGTCGCTTGCGCTTGCCGTCGCTGCGCGGTCGCTTGCGCTTGCCGTCGCTGCGCGGTCGCTTGCGCTTGCAGTTGCTTGGGCTTGCCGTCGCTGCGCGTTTGGCACTCAATGAGGGCTGCACAACATTTTGGAATACCAACGATATGGCAGTATTGGGCCAGACCACAGCATTGAGCAAAGTTGTGCAAAATTCTAGGATGGAGAGGAACTATTTGATCGCAATGACATCACTTAGACCAGTTAACTTTAACTTGCATCAATGACTTGTTATCTTCTAAACTCATTACAAATAGTTAGGAGGCCAGAAAACATGTTTCATTTGCCACATGAATAGAAAAAAAATCTTTGTTTTCCTAAAGTGCATGTCAACGACCTATACCACCATATGACGGTTTTCCAATCCAGGTGCAGCCCTACACACACACGTCACCATTGGTGTCCAAATGGTAGCCTCGGGCCAACTTGATCAACACACCACACGAATGAACGCAACACTACTTTGTAGCACAAAATATGAATGGCAACATTTTGTGATTGATTTAATGAATTTGTGTCAAAGAATTCTCAATTTGATTCAGTAGGCAGCCCTCAAACAGACATTTGGACACCGCCGGTGTGAACTAAAAAGAAAAGAAAAAAATCCATTTCACATGCTGAAGCTGCGCAGGTCGACGCCTCCAGGGAAGCGGATCTCCCTCAGAACTCTGCTACTTCAGAGCGATGCCACAGCGGTCCGTCCACCTCTGAGCAGATCGTGTCGCGTCCCGGTCGCCATCTGCACAAACAGAAACAAATGTTAGAAACTCAAAGAGCACCCCAAGTTGTAGGTCACTTGCTTACTTGATCACAGCGGTTAGGTACTCTTGGTGACGGCCACCGGGTCGAATCGGGCCATGCACCCCCCTTTTGCGTCCAGCCTGCAAAAGGTAGAACATGCAATGAGTTGGGCACTGCTCACATCATTAAGTCTTCACCGTGGACCGCCTCGCCCCAACACCGCCCTCTACACCTAGAGAACAAAGGACGCACAGTGGTACGTTAGGCTTCGATCAAGCACGACAGTGCTAGGTTAGAAAAAGACACAATGTGACTGTCTCGCTCCAACACCTAGGGGAGAACAAAGAACACAAGTACCACAGTGGTAGGTTAGGGTTAGAGGAAGTGCAACAGTGGTAGGTTAGAAAAGGAAAATGTCAAGTCAAATTGCAAAATTGGACATTCGGGATCGGCTCGCTCCGACGCCACCCTACACCGAGAGGAAAGAACAAAGAACGCAGCAACTACGACAGTGGCAAGTTAGAAAAAGATACACAATGGTACAAGTCGTATGGCAAAATTGGACATTCAGCTCCACGTCAAAGTTCAGTTTTGTGTCCATCCACGGAACCACGTCCTCCCCCAAGTGGGCCGTCAATGGCAACCAAGCACAAGACAACGCTGGATCCAGACCAGCCACAACCACAGCGCACCTCGAAAGCAAGACCAACCATCAGAGCCCTAAACACTGTCCACACCTGCATCCTTTCCGTCGTGCACCCATAACCAAAGGCAACCACACTGCCCCCTCCTGGGCACATGATTCGCACACGTCGACTTTTGCAGCGCGATGCTTGATTCTTGACTTGATATGGCCATTGCTCCTTTGCACATGGCCATTGCTCCTTTGCTCCTTTGCTCCTTTGCATATGGCCATTGCTCCTTTGCTCCTTTGCATATGGCCATTGCTCCTTTGCTCCTTTGCATATGGCCATTGCTCCTTTGCTCCTTTGGATAGGCCATGGCTCCTTTGGATAGGCCATGGCTCCTTTGGATAGGCCATGGCTCCTTTGGATAGGCCATGGCTCCTTTGGATAGGCCATGGCTCCTTTGGATAGGCCATGGCTCCTTTGGATAGGCCATGGCTCCTTTGGATAGGCCATGGCTCCTTTGGATAGGCCATGGCTCATTTGGATAGGCCATCGCTCCTTTGGATAGGCCATTGTGCATTTTCATATAGAATTGTCCCATTCGGCTCCTCTTGCAGCCTACAAAAACACAGACAGCCATTAATTGTGTGCTGGGAAGCTAAAACTCGACAACCATTGTGTGTTGGGAAGTTGAAACTTGACAAAAACAGGTTTTCACCTGATTTAGGACTACTCTTCCTCAGTGTCCTCAACATCACTGAAAGGGCTCCTTCAAGAGCCTCCTGCTTGCTTTGTATAGAAGGATGCTGGCTTGGCGGCAGTTTTTAGTGCTACAAAAGACAAGCAAATGATTGCAACAAAAATAGACATTGAGTCGAGTGCCAATGGCATGATTTCTTACCAACAATTATACATACTAGGAGTTTTACATTTGAAAAAAATATTATATTGTAGTAAGTTATGATAATTGATCAACATTATAGTTCATCTTTGAATTTGATACATTCTAAGTAGAGTTTTACATTTGAAAAAAATATATAATCATCACATTGTAGTAAATTATGATAATTATTCAGGATTATAATTCATATTTTAATTTCATCATTCATCAACTCCCCTCACATTGGACAGATGATCCAGGTTGGCGGCGTCCAAGACCGGGGAGAAAATAACCCCGGCAAATGTTTGTTGCGTAACGGAACGAGAGCGGGCGGGCGCCATCTTTGAATGGATTTGGTCCGATTTGGACATGACGTAACATACGTTGCATTCACCAGTTTGCATTCACCAGTTTGCATGACACGGAAATGGCACACGCATCATATAAAATAATTTAAAAAATGGTTAAGTTGACTAGAGTCAAACTAACATTTCCTATAGTCAGACAAACACGCGCTTATCGGCGGCGTCATTTACGAACCGTCTACAGACAGACGAATGAAAAAAATGCTGGCCAGCATGAAAAAAAAACAACCGCGAAAGACATTTAAAATACCACCAAAACGCGCAACGACGCGACGCGACGCAAAGTGGATTGTGGCGTGCCGTGTCGTGCCGTGCCGAAACCTCAAGCACTCCCTAGACAGCGAAAATCCTGCAAGAAATAATAAATGGCATCGTAAGAAACTGCAAACATTTGCTCACGGGCTACAATTTAACTCCAGGCCCACCGTCGCGGTGGACGTGACGTTGCCGAGTCACGAGAGTACTGCGACAAACAAAATAAATTTTAAAAAAAGGCTTGTGAGAAAAAGCAACAAAGCGTGCCGTCGTGAGAAACGGCAGGAGACGACAAACATTTGCTAGCATGCTCGCTTACCTGAGAAACCGTCCGCCGCCGCTGCCGGCCCGCGCCCGGTGGCACCTGCATATGATAACTCCCCTTGAGCGAGCACACCTGTCTTCAATTGACCTAAAGCCCTGACGTCACATCCGTCGATTCAAATCTTCTTCTCCTGATCGTCCAACGGCGCTCGGCACACTGACGCCACCAGGTGGTCGCCTGTCATGGTGACTACTGTGGAAAGGCTTGCTTCGGACTATCCGTTGAAACTTTCAACACCGAACATGTTTTTTTTTTTAACCTCGTGTAGTGTACCTACACATATTGTCATATAAAATGTCTGATTTTTATGTTTTAATTGGCGAATATAAAAACAAGGAATAAGACGCCAGACACGTTTTAACATAAATGTTTATTAAAAATAATAATATCAAAAGCAAATTTCAAACCAGCAATCTAATGTGAAATTGCAGTAGATATATTGGATAACAATATTTAGGCGTATATAGGTATACACGTTATTTAAAAACGACTACAAGTGTTATACTACGACACAAGTGTTTACCAGCTCAGTGGCCTAAGAGGAGAGTGTCCGCCCTGAGACTGGGAGGTTGTGGGTTCAAACCCCGGCCGAGTCATACCAGTGACTATAACAATGGTACCCATTTCTTCCCTGCTTGGCACTCAGTGGAAGGGGTTGAAATGGGGCCCCCCCCCTGCTGCTCACTTATACTCCGGTGCGACTTAATATCAGAGGAAGTGATAAACAACTGAGCACAGCAAAAGCGAGAGCAAGCCTAACACAAACCCTAACCCTAACCCTAAGCACAGCAAGAGCAAGCCTAACCCTAAGCCTCAGCGCAGCAAAAGCAAGCCTAAGCCTAACACAAACCCTAACCCTAAGCACAGCAAGAGCAAGCCTAACCCTAAGCCTCAGCACAGCAAAAGCAAGCCTAAGCCTAACACAAACCCTAACCCTAACCCTAAGCACAGCAAGAGCAAGCCTAACCCTAAGCCTCAGCACAGCAAAAGCAAGCCTAAGCCTAACACAAACCCTAACCCTAAGCACAGCAAGAGCAAGCCTAACCCTAAGCCTCAGCACAGCAAAAGCAAGCCTAAGCCTAACACAAACCCTAACCCTAACCCTAAGCACAGCAAGAGCAAGCCTAACCCTAAGCCTCAGCACAGCAAAAGCAAGCCTAAGCCTAACACAAACCCTAACCCTAAGCACAGCAAGAGCAAGCCTAACCCTAAGCCTCAGCACAGCAAAAGCAAGCCTAAGCCTAACACAAACCCTAACCCTAAGCACAGCAAGAGCAAGCCTAACCCTAAGCCTCAGCACAGCAAAAGCAAGCCTAAGCCTAACACAAACCCTAACCCTAACCCTAAGCACAGCAAGAGCAAGCCTAACCCTAAGCCTCAGCACAGCAAAAGCAAGCCTAAGCCTAACACAAACCCTAACCCTAACCCTAAGCACAGCAAGAGCAAGCCTAACCCTAAGCCTCAGCACAGCAAAAGCAAGCCTAAGGCGAACACAAACCCTAACCCTAAGCACAGCAAGAGCAAGCCTAACCCTAAGCCTCAGCACAGCAAAAGCAAGCCTAAGCCTAACACAAACCCTAACCCTAAGCACAGCAAGAGCAAGCCTAACCCTAAGCCTCAGCACAGCAAAAGCAAGCCTAAGCCTAACACAAACCCTAACCCTAACCCTAAGCACAGCAAGAGCAAGCCTAACCCTAAGCCTCAGCACAGCAAAAGCAAGCCTGAGCCTAACACAAACCCTAACCCTAACCCTAACCACAGCAAGAGCAAGCCTAACCCTAAGCCTCAGCACAGCAAAAGCAAGCCTGAGCCTAACACAAACCCTAACCCTAACCACAGCAAGAGCAAGCCTAACCCTAAGCCTCAGCACAGCAAAAGCAAGCCTGAGCCTAACACAAACCCTAACCCTAACCCTAACCACAGCAAGAGCAAGCCTAACCCTAAGCCTCAGCACAGCAAAAGCAAGCCTGAGCCTAACACAAACCCTAACCCTAACCACAGCAAGAGCAAGCCTAACCCTAAGCCTCAGCACAGCAAAAGCAAGCCTGAGCCTAACACAAACCCTAACCCTAACCCTAACCACAGCAAGAGCAAGCCTAACCCTAAGCCTCAGCACAGCAAAAGCAAGCCTGAGCCTAACACAAACCCTAACCCTAACCCTAACCACAGCAAGAGCAAGCCTAACCCTAAGCCTCAGCACAGCAAAAGCAAGCCTGAGCCTAACACAAACCCTAACCCTAAGCACAGCAAGAGCAAGCCTAACCCTAAGCCTCAGCACAGCAAAAGGGACTAGAGCTTGACACCTGTGACCTTTGACCATGATATTTCCCTCATAAAGTGGCCTGTTATTAGGTACACTTGAAAAGGGCGGTGTACCTAATGGAGTGTCCAAATGACGTCGACTGGTGAGTGACACGGGCTCATGTTCGGGAAGAACTTGGTTCAAACCCAGGTGTGATAACATACCGAATTTGCTTTTACCGTGCAATTAACCCTTTATTTCTTTCTTTTTTTTTTTTTTTTACCTCGTGGAGTGTACCTATTGAAATGTCCATGAGGTGTACCTACACATATTGTCATATAAAGCAGTAAACCAAATGTCAGATTTTTGTTTTCATGCCCCCAAAAATAAAAACAAGGAATAAAACACCAGACAATATGTATATATATGTGATTTACATTGTTATATAAGTTGGTGTTCAATATTTTATTCCTTAGTCTAAAACCTTTTTTCAAAAACTGTCACTTTCATTTGCAAAAGAAATACAATTTAAAGTATATTTTGTATTTATTTTATTCAATTATTCTACTCTCCATACATATACAGGAATAGAACTTTACGTCTTTTGTTGTAATATAACTGATTTTAATATAGAAGCTGGTGTAACACTTAACAGATTTTTGTTGGTGGTGTGCCTCGAGATTTTTTCCAATGAAAAGGTGTGGCGTGAATGAAAAAAGGTTGGGAAACACTGGTATAGATAATATAGAGAAGATAAAGTAGGTAGGTGGATAAAAATATCATTGAGACATTACTGCTTTTATCCTATTCTTTACATTTAACGCCATGCACAGATTACATGATGTGATTTCTATCTAACTGTCAAAGAGTGTTGTGATGTCATCTGTGTATGTGAATGGGTCGGATCTCGTCCACTCGGTTTTGATGCAGCTGAAAGGAAGGCGTGATCCAGCGGCCGCATGAACACTGATCTCCGCACCAGCTGAACGAGCCCAGTTTGGAATGACACTTGGGACACAGAAGCTGCAAAAGAAAGTGGAAAAATATTTAAGGTGGCCAAAAGACAAACTTGAACGTGCCATGGAGAGTTGAGTTTTTACAGCACCTGTCCATCCATCACACCAAGTAAAGCTTGTTCCATCCACTGCACTGGTTCAATGAAATAAGATGTACATCGGATTCCTTCTATACAACGAAAATATACATCTTTTTTTAATATATAGAGTATATGTCGAATGCAAGATATTAAAAAAAGGTCAGTAAGATAAATAGCATAATCGATTCCAAAAAGATTTGTTTGTGACACCTCTAGTGTCTTCTTACCTGTCAGGTTAGAGGACTTTTTATGGCCGAAAGCTAATGCTCCTTCTCCCACTGGGTGACTGAGGAGACTAGAGCTGCGAAAGAGAGTTCTTCTACACAGCACAGAAGAGAAACAGGTGGAATTTCTTGCGTGATCAGTATTACAAGGTTATATTTTCAAAGTAGTAGCAGCAGCAGACGGGTATGTCTTTTGTCTTTGCTTTGTCTTTTCCATTTTTGTGCAAAAAGGCACTTGTGTCACTTGAAGTACACATCCAGCCTATGAGAAGAAAATAAGGCATGATTAAAGAACCATTTGATGGTTTACCTGCACTTCCTGCAACGATAGGAGGCTTCAGATGAATTGGACTGGGCAGGGTCAGCTGCAAACACTTCCCTGGGAACCTGCTGCAACTCTGTTCACACACAAGAAATGAAGAACCTGAGGGAAGAACATCCAATAAACAACTTGTGTGTCCTTACCAGGGTATTTCTCAGTAATCTTTGTCAATCTGTATTGTTTATAAAGCGGATTGGTGGTGTCGACTTGACACTGCAAGGTTTCATACAGGCACAACTGCTCCTCAAAACCACTGTTAACCCTGAAATGCACAAACAAGCACACCCGTCACTTATAACAGCAGCGAGGTTATGGAACTTCTGATCATCAGGGAATGATGAGATGCTTACTGTACATCCTGTTTGACACTCTTCAGTCTCTCATAAGCCTCAGCGAAGCCCAGCTTGTGTTTCTTCATAAGGTAAGCAGTCACAATGGTGGCGCTGCGACTTCGCCCAGCCTGACTGAAGCACAAGTCATTATTTCTTAATGACGTTTTTGATATGAGCCGTACTGAGATTTCATCATGTCAACCTACAGCCCTTACCAGTGGACAAGCACCGCCCCGCCTCCATCCATGGCCTCCTGAATAAATAGGTAGCAATCGTCCATGTGGCTCAAGAGGTCCGCCGTCACCTCATCCAGGACATTGATCCATTTCTTGCGATAGCTAGAATCCACAGGCAGTAGAGGTCCCGGGTCCACAGAGTCCACAGACACGATGTGAGTGATTGCGGCTTCTTCCAAACCCTGACTGTCATTAAGGTCAGCCGCCGTTCCAATGAAAACACCAGGATCCACCAGGAGCATGACTAACACAGAGATGGCAGTAAATAAATTGTCCTGTCTGCTGTAAGTGACCGAGTTTGACCTTCTGTAACATTTTACATTAAATCTTTTAGATGTTTCACTACATTACGTTCATCTTGTGGTTCTCTAACGAGGAGCTGAATGATAAACTTCACAACAGGTTTGTGATGTGATACTCAAGGTTCACTTCGATCCAGTGTCATGTCTGAACGCGAACAGGATGATGGAGCAATTCGAATTGCACTGTAAAATTAATTGCTCTTGTTTGAAAGGACAGCAAACTGTGCAAACAGTTCAACATTGGGACATGTGCATTCGAATTTTTGGAAAAGGTCAAATTAAGTTCACTGGCTGAACATTTTAAGTTCATCCTGAGATTACAATAATTACATATCCTTAACTTTTTATTTTTAGGGGGGTATTTGTGTTACCCTCGCTCACGCATTCGAGTAAAATTAAAGAAAATTAAGAACTAAATCGACATACCTTACTAGGTAACACCAGACGATGCGTACTAAAGCGTCACTTCTACCATTTCACTTTTTTTGTGACTAAAATTATACCATTAAAAGGTAAAACACTTCTGATGGGAAATGCTTACTATCGCCGAGGAGGTTGGTCCGTTTAAGACAACTATCCGGGTACTATACACATGCATATTTCGTTCCGACCACGAAAGTTCCCATTTAAAGGGATTTTCTATAATGTCAATTAACTCTTTAAATTCTGCTTACCTATCATTATCGTATGAAATAGTCTTTGTTTTTTTAAAGCGTTATGGCTCATACAGCGGGAAAGATTTATAAAAAAAACAAAAACTGTACCAACTGATTAAAGCTTCCGTTGTCATGACGACCAAGGACATTCGATTCAAATAGCTAAATCACATCTGTACCTTAAAAATAAAACATTACTCACATCAACAACAGTTCTTGCTATCAACTTTATTATAAGAACATGGTATTGTTGAAAAAATAAGACAAATACAGCATGACTTAAAAGTCATTGAACCAGTACCCACACACACAAAAACACTGATCTGAACAAAATAACATGACCATTAACTGTACAATAACAAAGCTCAAACCCTGATCTTGTGTTTTTGTGAACCTCTAGAGTATAACAAACTCAAGAATAAATGGTCTATTATTATGGATTTGTGTTTTGATCCATGTCGTGTTTTGGGAACAGTGAATTGTTATTTAGATGGCACTACCTCTGCCCATTCCAGCTCTTGATCGTCCAGTTGCCCCTGAAACAAGGGGAGGATGGTTTTAGAGCATAGAAGCAGTATACATTTCTCAAAATGTTTAGTGCAAGTTACTGTTAAAACAAACACCTCTATTAATCTATTTAAAGTGTGCAAAGAAGCGCTTGATTTTCTGACCTCTGCGGCTTATCAGCATGCGTCCTTCACCCCTCCCTCTGGTTCTGCTCATCACATGTTGACTGGTCACAGTGCGCCTCTGAGTGACGCTGCTGCTGGTGTCTGCAAACAGAGGAGATGGTGAGACAGGAAGGTGTCCGTGACCTCTGACTGAACGCTCACCTTCACCACTTCCTGTTTAGTAATGATCAATTTTAGGAGGATGAGAGTAATGCTATATCTTACTGCACAATGGGTTGAAAATTGTAGAGGAATCAGGGTCTTGACTGGTGGATGGAAGTGATGCATCTTCACTCTGCTGTCCCGCAGTCTCTATGTCAGTGTGGCTGTCCAAAGAAACCTCAGCAGTTTGACTAAAATACAAGGAGATAAGAACCATTGATACAAAGCGCGCATTGAATGAGTCATCAACTCGGACATTTCTGAAAAGTGAAGCTCACCCTTCTTCTTGTTCCATGAAGACCTCATCTACATCATCGCCTGGTGTGGACATCCCAGTAGAAGCAGTTACCATCGGAACAGATTGAGATGCCATATTGTCGCCACTGTCTGAAGGCAGAGACTCCGTGAAGACCGTCACTGCCGAACAATGTGAAGACACAATGTCAAGCAATTTTTTTTTTTGGAGACACAATTACAAATGACTGCATGAGTCCCTCACCTGGTGCAGCCACTTGCAGAGGTGTTGTGGGGACACTTCTTCCTCCTCCATCCTCGTCGTGAGCAGGCAAGAATAGTGGAGACTCGTACATGCCCAGACCTAATCACACAGTAGCAGATTTCCTTGCTCTGTTCCAAATCAGTTGACTTGTTTGTAAAATTGCCCGGGTTCCAGTCATTTTCAACATTCGATAATTTCAGACAAAATTGCACAAACGTGTGGACCAATAGTATAGATTTCTGAAAAAATATTAAATTTACCAAATTCTGACACAGGAAGTTACATACAAACATTCACTGTAACTATGACCAAACTAAGTACAAGTATTTGCTGTGCCGTACCTCCTTGAGAGGCTAGCTGTCCCAGGTCAGAGTGTGACGCTGAAGCCTGAGGGAGCAGATCTTCAGGAGGTCCAAATCTAAACCTGGTGGACAGACCAGCCACCTGAGGAGAACTGAGGTGACACACAGACATGTGTGGTGAATTAGAGCTGCAACACTGTGATGCTCTGGTATCAAAAAGTTTTTCCAGCAGGAATCAAGAAAAATTTCTCCTTACTGTATAGCTTCAGCAAAGCCATCAGTACGGTGCGGGACAACCAGAGTAGGAGTACTTGGAACCATCCTGTCATCGTCGTCAAAAAAATGTTGCTGGAATACGAAAATTTGAACCATAATTGAAAACAGACCTTAGTAAATAATCAGCTCAGAACATCACATGAAATACATTACTTGATTTATGTAACCAACAGTCTTTAAAATCATTTAGTCTCATTAAAATCATCATGCAAGCTTAGACAAACATCACATCAAAACATTCTATAGAGCAAGAAAGACAACACCTCACCATACTTCCTATTCCTGGCGTCAGCTGTGGTCCTCGACCTACTGATGGACGTCGGAGTTGAGAGGTCTGTCTCTGGATAACACACAGAGATGCACAAACATGAAAGAAACGATCATGTTGGATGTTGCCATTATTGGTGTTTTTGTTACCTACTACTTATTGAACCCTTTCATCATAGCACAAGTACCCCCTTACTCATAACGAGACAGTTTAGTTGTATTGGCCGTGTTCCTCTATGTGCGGCCGGCCTTACCAGGTGACATTTGGTTGTGATGACGTTCATTTCTGGTTTATAACTGGTTAGGCAAGCGTTTACCTGTGCATGGGGTGGGCCTAGCTCCGAAGCTGGGGGTTGAATGTAGAGCCGTGGTGGGAGGGAGTGCGGGGGCCTTCGAGGTTGGGGTAGGCGGAGTGTAAGTGAAGAAGAGGAAGGGGAGGGAGTTGGGTGGGTGTGGATGGCCTCTCTTTGGGCTTCCGACTCGTTGCTGCTGGCTTCACCTGGAGGAGAGGAGAGCTTCTCATTAGCATATACAAGAGCAGGGACAAAGAAATTAAATAAGCTACTAAAATGTCTTTTTGATGATGCTCACTGGTGTGGGACGGCTCAGGGGGACACTGCGAGTCATTGTCATCAGCACTTGTGGGAATGGATGGCTGCTGTCCCGCCTCTTCAGCATCCCCATCTTCCTCATTGCTCTCCTCACCTTCCTTCATAGCAAGGTTACTTGCATCATCACCATCATCCTCCTCGTCATCGTCATCCTCCTCCTCCTCAGCCCCCTCCACCTTGGAAGGTAAAGCAGTGCTTAAAGAACAGAGAGCTCATATTTTGACAAAAAGAAAAAAGGGGTGCACCTCCTCCTCCTCTTCTTCATCACCCTCCTCTTCCTCCTCCTCTTCTTCACCTGTGGTCTCTGGTTTCTCTCCTCTACTCTCACGGCTTTCGCTGTCCGTGTCGATAACAATAACTTCACGAGTCAGACCTGACCCCTGAGGGGACGTCCGATCTGAAGGGACAGACTGAGACATCCCTTCCTCCTCCATGTCATCATCTTCGGGGATAGCAGAAAAATCTTCTGGAAGCTCCTACGCACCAAACACAGATGATGTGTGGTTAATTTCAGGGCACAAATTTCTGGAACTCTGAATTTCCCCTGAATTGTTACTGTCTGACACAGAATTCAGTATCGAAAAACACTGTAAACCGACCTGACTATTGTCAGGCGAATCTTGTCTTTGGCCTTCATCCCTTAGATCTTCTACCTCCTCATCACCTTCCATCTGTAACATTTTAAATGCAGTGAATAAAGTAAAATCATACAAAAATTTGACTTCAGCTCATCACAACTTTATAAAATAATTCAAATCATTTGGTCAGCAAATTAAGCCAAAGAAACTAAAGAAGGATTTGAAGTGGCATTTACCTGGAGGGCAATCATTTGTCTCAATCTGAGTTTTTTGGCCGTCGACGGGGCGTGAGAACTCTCCGGTCTCATCTCCTCTTCCTCAATCTCATCTTCTCTATTTCGCTTTGAACTCGCTAAAGTCAAACACGGTACCATTTCACACCGTTATGGATGGTTTGATACATCATTTGCTCGGCTCAAAGATACCACACTGCTGCTTACATGCTCCAATGACAGCAAAGGATGTTGATGGTCGCTCTGCATCTATACTGCTGCCGACATCTTGAGAAGCGGCCTGCTGCTGAGTGGGCTGGACAAATGCTGTTGCCTGCGTGCTGGTTGGTTGAGTTATGGTTGTGGGTGTATTAAGACTGGACATGACAGTGTGGCCAGCAGCTCCTGTAGTCATCGACACTACAATCAGAACCATTGACATACTTTAGCCCTGACCCTTGTAGTTATTCCATCAGCCTTGTTACAGGTCCAAGGAAATCGATGACTTTTTTCTTACCCTCTTGGCTTTCAGTCTGTGTGGTTGGCATGACAGTGGCAGTGGGTGTTGGCACGGGTACAGCTGCTGGGGTAACCATAGGTCGGATGCTGGCACGGGGTGTTGACTTGCTGCCAGGGGAAGGTGTCGGTTTGTTGCTAGGAGGAGTACTTGGAGTGGGTCGGATATTGGCCGTTGGTGGTTCAGACAGGTTTGAACTGCTAGATAAACAGAGAATGTAATTCAAAGGCTATGAATAAACATTTCTTAATTATAAAGCACTACCTGACAATTGACACACTGCCAATGGTTGTTTTAAAGTGCTCTATAAATAAATGAAGTATGGCCTGTAAACATGGCCTGTAAAGTTATAAAGTTTTATTTATCAGTCTGACCGAGAGCAACTACAACAATCTGAAGTTGATCTCTAATTTCATTTGACCATGGAGGTTCTGAAAGGTAATATATTTGTCAAGCTGAAAGAAAACACTCGTTTTTCACTGACCTGCTCCTGTCCTGGGCTGGACTCTTCAAAGAGATCTGTCTTTGGTCTACAGATCTGTTCTGATCCCCCACCTAAGCACAGAAGAAACATTAAATGACAAATGAAGACCTGATGAAGCATATGTGACGATTGATAGTTTTCATAATTCTATTTGTATGTGATACCAAGACTGTGGCGCTAACCTTAGACCCACTCTGGTCCTGGGATTCCTCTCTGGGCTCATTGTGAGTTTCCCTCAGTTCCCGGTCAAGCCGAAGAAGTCTTCCTTCATACTGTGACTTCATGGCATTCATCCTTACTTCTAGTTCCTCCTTACACTGCTTGAGCTCTTCCACCTCCTTGCTCAGATTCTCTTTTGCAGCTGAATAAAACGCACCATGAGTAAAAACATATTTTGACATATTATAGCTGAGTACAGTCACAAGTGGAACCTACTATTTAGCTGGTTAATTTTAGTCTTAGCTCCGACGAAGGCCTTCTTAGTCTTCTCCTCTTTGTCAGCCATCTGTTGTCTGAGCTGCTCCTCCTTGCTCTTGGTCTCAGACAGCTGGAAGAAAGCATTACAATGACTTACTATAATTACTAAAGACTCTGTATTTCAGTGGATATGGTTTTTTTAAGCACAGAAAGAAAGAATTTACAGATTATTTAATGACATTTGCCAAGTAACAATTGAGTTGACATCTTTAAACTGCAGTCAAAACTGTACCTCCTGTCTGAGTTTTGCAAGTTCCTCTTTTAATTGCTGATTTGCATCGGTTGCGGTATTATCATCACTGGCTTGGATGGACAGGTTCTGGTTCTGGTTGGTCTGAGCAGCCCTGAGAGCTTCATTAGCTTGGTTTAGTTCCTGTAGCTGTTCTTGAAGGCGTTTATTTTCGGCTTCTTGAGCAGACGTCATCTGACAATCAAAATTATTTCTTGAATGTATATTCTGCGTTTTATGTACAGTCCACTGTTGTTGTTTATTACATTTATTATATTCCTTACCTTATGCCGAGTGTCCATCTGGCCTTTGAGCTCAGACAGCTATAATGAAGCAAGCAGATACAAAATGCTGTTGTTGTTGTTGTTTTTTTTAAATACATATATTTCAAATATATCTATAGTTCAAAGATATCTGTGCGACCTGGTACCAAAAGGAAACCACTGTGTACAATGAAAAAACAGTAACTCACCTGACCCTCTGCTTTGCTCAATGAGGTTTTAAGATTGTTAATCTCCTGTTGGTGGGAGTCTTGTAGTTTCTTCTGATTTGTAAGGTTTTGCTTTTGAGAATCTTTAGCCTGCTGTAGCTCTTTCTGCATTTGTTGAATCTGGTTCTGACGGGCTTGTGACTGACACTGAGATGATTTCAGTTGGTTTTGCATCTGTAATTTAGACAGGTTAGGATGATTAGTGTGAATTTATTTTGGGATCAATCAAAATGACAAAAAATGTAAACCGCGTTGTATGCCAACAATCCTAAAACAATTAGTTTGGAGTAAATGTGATGAGCACTGTGCCTGTTACCTGTTGTGTGTGGGTCTTTGCTTGTTGAAGCTCTTTCTGACTCTGCTGTAATTGTGTCTGTGTTTGGGACAACTGGGCTTGAACCTAGAATAACAAAAATAAAACTGATAATGAATTCAAACTATTTCTCAGAAATCATAGATTAAAAAGTGTAAATGGTGGTTTAAGGACTGATCTGGATGCCACCCACTTTGACTTCTGCTTAGAATACCTGTGTTAGCTGATTCTGGTTCAGTGTCAGTTGATTTTGGATCTCCTGTAACTTCTCCTTGGTTTGCTGGTTTTCCTTCTGGGCATTCTGAAGCTCCTGCTCGGAGTTTTTGGCCTGAAGAAAGTAAACCAATTGTCCTGACACCGCCACACTTCAGATAGTGCTGTATGTAGGAGCTAAAAATGCTGCTTACTTCCTGCATCGCTTGTTTCAATGCGGTCAGCTCCTCTTTGACCTTCGTGATTTCCTCTTGACTTTTAGTGAGCTCCTGCTGCTCCACTTGGCTTGTTTCACCTGGTGTTTTAGCGGAAGTTTCCTCTACCAGCTGGAATGCATAAAAGGTATTATCAAAGCCGTTTACAAAATGAAAAGCAATGCTACAAACTGCAGACTCACCTTATCATGCTGGACTTTTAGCTCCTCATACTGGGTCTTGTAGCGCCGTCCGATCTTTTTCACCTGTGTTATGGTCTTGTTTTTCTCAAGAATATCACTGTTTTTTGTTCCTACTTCTTTCTTCAGTGCGTCTCTCTCTGCTCTTAGGCTGGTCATAGACTCTCTTAGGCTTTTCAGATGAGACTGGGCTGAATTAGTGCTGGTGCTGGATCTGGGATGATATGAAATAATTTAGGACATATAGAATGGACTTTTATTTTGACCAATAGAGCCCCACTACACAAATAATGGAACTGTAAGGCGTGTAGATATATGCAACTTGGGTCATCTGATAATCGTATCAAAAAGATGACATTATTCCATTTTTTGTTTTTACCTGGTTAGCTCAGTCTTCAGCTTGGCTGTCTCTTCAACAAGCTGGGTGATGCGTCTCTGCTGTGCTTCTCGCTCAGCGCTGAGTTTTTGCTTTTCCTCAGCATCACCATCTTTCTGCTGGCTAACAAGTTGCTGTTGAGATGGAGGGATTGAAAATGCAGATTTCACTTTGACGTGACACAAAGTGGAAGGAATTTGGGACTGTCATATATTATTCGAACCCGGCTGTAAAAAGAGGTTGGAAATGGGAACAGATAATTTCAAGACAAATAAGAGCGTTGAGAACAGGAGCACCCTCAGGAGCACCCTGACATGTCTCCCACGTAAATTGAGTTTGAGACCTCTGCTCTACGGGATAAAGCTACTAGTCCTTCACTATAACGACGAAAGCCAACAGCGCAATGTACTCAAGACCAACCTGTACTTTGGCCTTCAAGTGTTTGATGTCTTCTTCTAACAACCTTTTATCAGCCTGCAGAGAGCCGTTTCTGTCAGAAAGGTGAGATAATGACTCATGCAGTGGGCTAATGTTGGACTCAAGTTTCTTTACCTGATTGACAGATGGGAAAAAAAAAAAAAAGAGGAGTCATAATGCAGCTGAGTAGAATTCAAGACAATCCTTAGTTTTGTTACAGTACTGGTATATTATCCATAACAGAAATCTAAATTGTGATTTTGATAATTTAGCTGTTTGGTAAAGATTGTCATTTTAAATGAGAATCTACTTTCAATTGGCTAAATTAAAGTTAAATAAATAAATGACAACTGTGGCATACATCTTGCACTATGTGCTGGTTGAATAAATTTGGTATGCAACATATACTGTATACAAGACAAAACAGTAACCAGGGAATAAGTTTACTTTTGCCTGCGCATGCTGTAGTTCATGGTCCAATTTCTCTCTCTCCATTTTCAGCATCTTGATGGTCTCTTGGAGTGTGCTGATATTCGCTATGTTCTTCAGCTGAGTCTCTTTATGAGCCAGGGTCTTTACTGTGTTCTGAGAGCATGACAAAATTTGTGTTTGGATCTTTTTATAGTCAACCCTTTCTCACATACCATATTCTGCAAATGTTCAAACTAATAATCAGAAATGAGATGTTCAAAATTCATTCATTTCCCACCTGCAGTTTCTCTCGCTCAGCATTCAGAGCTTCCTGAAGCTCCTTAAGTTCCTGGTTTTGGTGTTCCATTTGCTGTTTGTAGCGAAGAGCCTCTCCTTCAGAGGCCTCACATCGGGCCAGAGCAATTTCCTTCTCTTTCCGCACAAACCTACATTATGCATAGATTTACTTTTCAAATTGAATTGGTTGCTGCTAAACAAAATGAACCATCTGACTCAATCATGGGAAGTGGTAAATTTGAACCGCACTTCCTCAACCATCTTTTGATGTGCAGGTTACACCAATATACCTGAGCATTTCTTGTATCTGTTCAACCTCGTTAAATGAGACATCAAGCTGCTGTTGTGGTTGCTGTTCACGAATCCTTGCAGCCATTTCATCCATCTGTTGGTGCAGGAGAGTATTTTGGTGTACCAGCTCTTCGCAGCGCCGACTCTGACTAGCCACTTCATCCTGTTGCAGTCAAAGTAAATGCCAATGAGTGACACAACAATTCAATCAAAACAAGTGATAGTTCTCTAAGTAAAAGTTCCTGAGTCATTCCTCCCACAGTCCCACCTTCAGCTGCTTCTCCAAAGTTGTCCAGCTTGTGGTTTTCTCCTGTAAAAGTGAGTTGCACTTGTTCAATTGCTCCTCCAGCTCTCCCTTCCGTGCTGCCTCTTGCTGCAATGTTTTCTTTAACTCCTTAAGGACTTCCACGTCTGCTGCGTGAAGCATCAGCTCTCGCTCGTACTTAGCTTGAGCCTCACCAGCTTGCTTAGTCTAAGAGGGAAAACAAACAATTTTGTAATAGTAAAACCAGCACAAAGACAAATATGCACAACAAACTAATCTACTTGGTTTAATTGAGATACACTGGCAAGATGTAGACTGTGTTTATTAATGACCTGCAACAGGCTCTCCTGTGTGGCCTTCTGCTCCAGAGTGACAGCTTTAGTAGCTCTCTCCAGCGCCTCCTGCTGATCCGCTTGGCTGGCTTTTAGACTGCGCTGGAGGTCACTCACCTGGAAAAGACAAGAAAAGAGACCGCTTTGTACTACATTTCTTTTTAACTTAACCGATGCTTAAAGTTCACGTCCCGTTACCACACGGGTGAGAATTAGCTTTTATTTTCTGGCAAGTTAGTGCGCGAATGGAACAAAACCACTGTAAAGTTACAAGTTCAGACTGGCAGTGCAAATGTTATCAAGCAAATTCAACTTACAATAACTGTTGAAGGCTACATGATTGAATGAGAGTGTGGCTTTCCTATTTTCTCAAGTGTGTGACAAGACCTACTTGTTTCTCAAGTGCGTCCAAAGCCTTCCTTTTCTCCTCTTGTGCTTCCTGATTCATTATCTCCACCTTTATTATTCTGTTTTCCAGCTGCTTCTGAATGTCTTGTGACTCCTTGAATCTCATCTCAAGAGGAGAGCGTTGCTGAGAGGAAGAAAAGGGGTAAATGCTAATCTGTGCGTGTGTGTTTGCAAAAAAAAAAAAAAAAAAAAAAAAAAATCAATTTTACCGCTTTCTCATTCTTCAGACTGTCCTCCAAAGACAGTACCACAGCTCTGTACTGGTCAACAGTAGCATTAGCAATTTTTAGCTGTTCTGCTAGTTTGCTAATTTGTTCCTCTGCAGCATTTAGATTACTTTTGACCTCTGCGAGCTCGGACAGGCCAGGCTGAGAAGTTTGAACTGGAGAGCGCACTGAAAATATAGAGGTAGGAATGGTGAAAAAGGGGGACATAGCATTGACTCCATTATTTCCCTTAAAAGGAAATTGTTACCTCTGACAGGTGTTCTAAGAGTTGCCGCTCTGGTTGCTGGGGTACTAACACTCCCAGGTGAGATGGAAGACAGTTGAGCTTTCAGAGCAGCCACTTGCTTTTCGGAGTTCCTCAAAATCTCTCTTGTCTTCTGCTGCAAGGTGTTTTGTGTCTGAAGTTGTTTTTTAGCTTCGACCAACTGAGCCTAGTTGTAAACAAAACAAAAAAAGGGGGGAAATGCATCCAAAAGAAATGATTACCATCGAACAGCTTTGTTCAATTTAGATATGACAAGGTAATTAAGATTATGTACATCCATACTGCGTCCAAGGGTATGTCTCTGGGCTACTTCCTGCTCCAGTCGAGTCTTCATCGAGGCAAGTTCTGTTTCCAGATTCTCAACCTTACTGTTGAGTCGTTGACGAATGTCTGCGTCTGTACGCTCCATAGTTAACTATACAATTGAGGGATAAAAAAAGCATTCAAAAGTGAAAATGAAAACAAAGTGGACATATTGAAAATGGACCTGGTTTGCTTACAAATAGTTTGTCATCAAGTGTGAAATTTCACAACCGTGTCAGCAACATACTTTTGAACAAAGTTGAAACGTGTCAGGCAATATTACCTGTATGCTCTTGAGGTTGGTGAGTAGTAGGTTTTGGTTACGTTGCTCAGCCAACATGGCCTCTTTCTCTCGGTTGAGTCGACTCTCTGCTTGTTTTAACATGTCTCTCTCTTTAGTCAAGTTCTCAACACGCACCTAGACAAAATTACGTATGTAATAGCAGTTGAGGGGACAAACAAACTAGTGGGGCCACATACAACAAAGGATGCTGACCTCCTCAAGTGCCAGTTTTTCATTAGCTTGCCGCAGGTCCTGTGTCATAGTGTAGATAATGTGCTCATGCCGTTGGACTGTCATAGACATTTTTTGGTTCCTGTCTTGGAGAGCTGTGGTCTCTCTACGAAACGCTGTGACAGTCTCTTGGAGCATCTCATACCTACCACAAAAAAAGCAATTCATAAAGACATTACAAAATTAACAGAATTCTAACCACTGTCTGACAAGGTACATTTATCAGGACTGTAATTTTGCCTCCACCTTTTGTTGCTGAACTCCAACTGAGAAGTCAATTTGGCATTACTGGAGCGAACCTGTGACAGCTCCCGCTCCAGTCTGTCATGAGCCTCATTCACCATTTTGTCGTTCTCGGCCTTTTCTTTTTTATACAAGGTGAAGGAGTCATTTAGCTAGAGGAGCGGAGACGCAAATTGAGTTAAACAGATGTTTCATTTGAATACGTCTATCCAGAAAACTGTTTGTTTTACCTGCTTTAATGCAGCTTTAGCCTGTGCGGTTTGCGTAGACTCAGCAGCAGCAGTCGCAGCAGCTCTATGAGGTGTTGAACGAGTTACTGGGGCTGATGGTTGAGTGGGTGCAGGGTGGGAAATATCTGAACCTCAGGAAAAATGTAAATTATACACATTTATTTATACCCTTTCACAGTTAGACTTTCTTCCTAAAGATCCACTCTCATTTTTTTTTTATGCCTGGATGTTGACAATGATGAATGTGAGTTTTGCTGTCACAAATTCAATGGTAAACTTCAGTCAGGTTTAATTAAATCTTCACAATGAGACCTGTAATTTCTTTTTTTTTGTGTGTGTAGAAATATACTCTCACTTTATGACATATAATGTAAGATGCATAAATTGATTAAATGGTTAAACGGTCTAAAATGGGGTTCTAGATGTCACCTTGGGAGGGCAGGTCAAATCCAGTGCTTTGTGATAGCAGGGCTTTGTACATGTCTCTCTGTCTCGCATTGGAGTCAGCAAGTTGCTTCTGCTGGTTCTTCTGCTCTCTCAGCTGCTCTAGCTCCTTTTGAAGTTTATCCACACTCGTCTCCAACTCTAACACACTGCACGGAAACAGACAGAAATATTTCCTTAATGAAGTAGCATTTATTTACCACACATTGTTCATCAGAATTAAGTCATTACAAAAAGTAGCATGCATAAAATGATGAAGTGGGTTCATGTGTGATGTGTGCAATAAAATTTTGAAAATGTATCTGTGATTATAAATAATAATATCTTAAATCTTATATGTTGTCTTATATCATACTTTTCTAGAATTAGGAGTGTTTGCTCACATTTAGTATTGGCATTAGCTAGGCCTCATCATTAAAAATAAAAAAATAAAAAATAAAACAAAAGGACATAGTAATAGCAATATTACCGTGCTGATGTTGTATGGGTTTGTTGCAATGTGTTCTCCTCCTCAGACTTCCTCAACCTTCCCAGCAGGCTTCTGTTTTGCATTTGAAGCTCCTCTACACTTCGGTAAAAAATCTCATGCGGCCTGTTGACCTGGCCAGAAATATTAGATGTACAGCCTTCATCTTTGGTCACTTGATTACCTCGGGTTTCTTCAAGTTCAACTAGCAGTACACACACCTGGAATGAAATACCACATTGAGGAAAATATTTGATTAATGCAAATAGTGTATGAGAAAGGAAGTATTGCAAAATAGTGAGGGATCACTGTTGTGTATGTAACTATATGCAAATTACTTGTGCAGATGTATCGTCCAGCTGTTTTTCTGTCCTCAGCTTGTCCTTCTCCAGTTCGTCACAACGTTGCTTGGTCTCGTCCTTCTCTTTCTGCAAACTGTAGATCTCCTAATAATGACATACAAGTTGTATTTAAGGAAATATGCAAAGTTATTGAAATCTGTTTTCATACTAATTGAAATGATGAACGCATTGAATAACTTTGTGTCAGACCGTTCGAGCCTGTTCCACTTTATTCCACAGGGAGGCCACTGAGCCCTGCATGGTCTCATACTCCTCCTTCTGGCGTCTGAGGACAAGTGCTTTGGATTCCACCTCTCGGAGGATGTCATCCAACGTTTTGTTCAACCTTGCGGTCTCCTGCTTCTCCAGTTGCAGCTCAGTCTGACACTCGGAATATGCATTATACAGCTGATAATAGGAGAGAAGGGAAATGAGTCAAAGGGATATGGTTACTTCATAGAAAAAATAAAAAGAGCATCCAAAGGCAGCAGAATATCAAACTTCATATATTATTGTTATCCTTTATTTATTTTTGCAAATCAGCAATAAGAAGCAACATGTAAGTAGTATATGGCAGAATATGCATTATATGGAAAACAGAAAAGTGGTTAAATACAAGTTTGTTCTGTCCAACTTACATCAAAGAACTTCATTCCAGGCTGGACAATGGCAGCAATGGCGGCTGCAGTAGGACACATGGAATCTAGCTGCTCCTCAGTCAGAGAGGGTGCACCTGAAGGTAAAAAAAAAAAAAAAAAAAATGGTAACAATGGTCAAGACTACTCCCTGGAAGTGATCATAAAATGGGGGGTCAGATTACAATTTTGCCAATGAACTCCTAAATTCAGATTTAGCTCAGGATAAATCACATCATTTATATTTATACTTTAAGTACTGCCTTATCTTATTTCCATCTTTAATAAGCCAGTGATTTTCCAATAAGGTGGACTACTAAATTACAAATTAACTAATGAGCAAATATATTATATAATTGATCTATTGTACATTCATATTCAATAGAATTATTCTACATTTTTAAGAGACAACAGACCGAAATAAGAAAACAATAAAGCGCTCATTTTATCTTACAGCATTTTTTTCCAGAGGCCTTCAGCATGGAATTTTCCATCTCTTTCTCCATTTTCTTGATCTTCTCTTGAAGCTCTGCTTCTAAACGGGTGTTTCTCTCCTCTGTTTCAGACACCTTATTTTCCAGCATTTTGTTATCTACCAGTACACAGTAACAGAGTATACAAAAGGAATTTATGACAAACATACAGGTTTTTCATATTTTTAAGCTGAGGTACGTTAAATGCCTTTAACTTTAACTTTAGTGGCGCACCTTGCTGTATGTATGCAACTTTGGTCAATTCAATAAGAGACCAGATGGACATATGATTACATTATGATTATTAAAAACGGGAATTTTAAAGTGTTATAATCTTGGAAAAAATTGCAAACAAACTCAAACCTTCGGCAGTGTTTTTAACCATTTTGCTGAGTTCTTCAACAGCCCTGCTCAGTTCTTGGTTTTTAGTTTCCAGGTCTGCTGCTACACCCTGCAAAATGGGATGTAAAAATAATCAATTGATTGATATACAAATATAGATTGACACAATTGTGATGAGGAATTACCGTAAAATACCATTGAATCTCTTCAGATTTTTTATTCCATTGGAGAATTTTAGCACTGACATAATATCTTTAATGCAGTTCTATCACACGAGTGCCTTTCTCCTCCCTTTAAATCGAATGGGATAGTCTCCATAAAACTGACAAGCGAATATTAAATATATGATGATTCTGGTCTCACCTTGTAGAGAGAAGATAACTTGACATGAGCATTGAGCTCATTCCGGTATTTCTCCTCCATGGCAGTCAGTTCATCCTTAGCCTAGAGAGTTAAACAATTAAAAAAATATATATATTCATTCATAATTAACCATTTTCCCCGGACCAAAAAACTAAAATTAGGAGAATTTTTTTTTCATGTTGTCATTCTGGGCTGCATAATCAAAGTCAAAGTCTGCTTTATTGTCAATTTCTTCTTCGCCAGTGATGCGGTATTGGTGGACCAGGAGAGGTCCTCACTGATGTGTACTCCCAGGAATCTGGTGCCGCTCACTCTCTCCACCACAGCACCGTCAGCGGCAGGTGCTGGGTGTGACCCTTCCGTAAGTCAACAACAACCTCCTTGGTCTTGTTGACATTCAGCAGGAGGTTGTTGTCCCTGCACCACGTGATGAGACCCACCAGAGTCGTGTCGTCGGCATATTTCAGCACGCGGTTGCTACCGTAAGTTGCGTTAGCAGGGTGAAGAGCAGCGGACTGAGCACGCAGCCTTGGGGGGCCCCCGTGCTCAGCGTGATGCTGGCGGAGATTTTGTCGCCAACACGTACCACCTGAGGCCTCTGACAGAGGAAGTCCAGTAGCCAGTTGCAGAGGTAGGTACTGAGGCCCAGCTTGTCGAGTTAACTGTATACTGTATATCAAATGCAATCACTGCATTTTATGACTCCTTTTCCACTAAAGCTATTATAAAAACAAACTCTTAAGGTTGAGACAACAACAGTAAAAAGTCATGGCTTTGTCAGTAGCCTTTTCATATAAACAGCACCAACTATGTTTTACAACTAGAGTTCAAGGACAACGCTGACGTATGGATTTGTTTACCTACCCGTTTCAGTTTGTTGTTAAGGTCTTCAGCTCGTTTGTGCTGGTTTTCACCGGACTGCTTCAGAGAACTGAGTTGACTTTCCAGACTGGTCACCTATTGAAGAACACCCCGTCAATAGTAGACACTGGGCTATGTATAGAATTGCATCGACTCGTGACATTTAAAAACATGGATGTTGTGGATTTTAATAAAGAAGGACTCCAGATTTACATTTTACACAAATTGCTCAGCTTTTTTCACTACTACATTGTGTGTTACCTGCTCGGTCTTGGTTTTTAGACTACCACGGAGCTCCAGAATCTCTTTGCCTGTTTCTCTGTTACTGCTAAGCAGTTCCTCAGTTTTGGTCTTCAGTTCAGCAGATAACCACTCATTTTTCTTTTCCAGTAGCTCCTTTTCCTGTTCCATGCGCTTTTCCCGGTGCTACCGGAACATGGACAACATGGACACGTTTTAGCATTCATTATATTGTCAGCTGGCCGTCAGAAGAATAACAAGGGGGGTGTTTCCCAAATTACGATTTAACACAAAGGTTTATAAGCATGTACGTCATTTGTTGGCAGGTGATAACAGTAAGATTAGTATCTTCCAGCAGTTCCACACTTTCTTGCACTCTGACCAATGGTTGTTTCATTGTTTACCTGCACAGAGGTCTCGGAGGAATGGCGCTCATCCAGTTTTAACTGCAACTCCAATTTCACTTTGTCTGTCTCCAACAGTTTCTCATTCAGGCGCTTCACATCCTCTAAAACACCAAAAAATTCAAAGCAAAGAAAATGAAATGTATAAATTATCAACTTGTTCGTATGTCCAGCAAAGGTCCTTAATGCAGAGGACCATTAGCAAGCATACCAGTAAGGTTCTCCGCCTCTTGTGTTCTCTTCTCCAGCAGCCGCGCCAGTTCTCTATTTTCCGCCTCGATCTCATACTTTGATTTGGACTGCAGTGTTCAAATACACACGGGCAGATGGATTTTTGCTATAGCCCCGCATATTTTAGACAAAGTGAAATAATCTTAACACAAACCTGCTGCTGGGTTTTATCTTCGGGAGTGTCTCCATCAATTCCCTTTAGAGCACTCAGCTCTTCATCTGTACAAAGAAAACAAAGGACAACATCCTATGAACAACATCAGCATTTTTAATCAATCTTGTTGTGATAAGGGTCACAAAATATACATAGAGCTATGAGTACTGAATTAAAACGTACAAAAATCCCAAGTACATATATGAGCCTGTGAAAACTCACTTAGTTTCTTATTTTCCTCCCTGAGTGTTTGCAGGTCTTTCGTGGCAGTCACGACCAGCTCCTGACTCTCTCTAAGTTTCCTCTCAATGTCAAAGTACTGCTGTTCTGTAGGAGAGAACACACAAAACATGAAAGCACAAGTGTAACACAAATGTCACAAATTACTGTTTTGCCAGCAGCACAAATGCCAATTATTTTGTTAACCTGAAAGTAGAACTACAATATTTATGCCACAACGTAAACGAATTACTGTGCCGAATTGAAACATACTTATAAACTTGAAAGTATGTAAATATAATTATTGTTGTCACATACACAACGTAAACGAATTACTGTGCCGAATTGAAACATATTTATAAACTTGAAAGTATGTAAATATAATTATTGTTGCCACATCCACGACGTAAACAGATTAGTGTGCCGAATTGTAACGTCTAAAAAAGGTTATTGCTAAAGTTAGCAACGCCGCTATCGTTAGCCAGTGATGGGTGCATCATGTGCAAAAGATTCTTTCTTTTCTTTTTTCTTTTTTTAATTAGACGATACTTTTAGAATTCTGTGTATCTGAAGCGTTTCCATAGCAGTTTACATACTTAAGAAACTATATTTCAACTAAATGTAGATACGTGCGTACCACTGTCCGCTATGACTCTGTCCTGTTGGGTCTTGAACGCCTCGTTTTCATTCTGTAGCTCCATAACAAACTTCTCCAGCTTGTTTTGGACACCTTTAGGGAGTTTATTCAACTCCGCCCGCTCCAGGGCTTGCAGCAGGACAGCCGCCATCTCCGACTATCCTACAAAACGACCCTAAATGTATAAAACTTAACCTGAAGACATAACGAGCTGAAAGTTGCTCTCGAAATGCACGGATAAGCTTATCTGTAAAGGTTTCAATTTTCTAACATATACCAGCTGAAGGATAACTTTATATTTCAAAATAAAACAAAATCATACCCTCTGAGAATGGTCTTTTGTTGTTTTTCTGCGTATTTGTTACTGTGTATTATAATACATATAATAATCAATGAATTGTTACCTAAAAATGACAACTTGATACGAACAAAGTTTTATTTTGTCGTAGTGTGAGATTTTATTTTGACGACTAAAACGGAAACAAATGATTGCAGTAATGTAACAAGAGTTACTTGCTACGTCAGAGGCATGCGACGGAAGTCTCACACGCCAAGCATTCTGGTAAACATAGTTTTTATTTATTTCGATGAGCCACCGCAAACTGTCACAAGTAGTTACCCCGGTAGTCAAATCCCAGCATTTCGATTGATAATTCTGTGAGCGTCTTTCTGCAGGTATCTACCACACTGTATATTGAATGATCATTGTCGACTCTGTATTTCACTACGTTAAATTCTAAGATTAGGTGAAAATCTGTCGTTCGCTAAAATTACTTTATTGTTGTTTGCTTGTTGATTTAAGATATATACTACATACTATAGTACCATAAAGCTGTTTGTGAATTGCATTGTGCATGACACATTGTTAAATTCAAAGTGCTGAATGCCTTGTTTGTTTTCTGTTATGCCACGTCTCCATTGCATTCCAGCCTCACATGAGATGTATTGTATTTTAAAAAGTGTTAATGTACAGGCAAGATGGGCCGTGGTTACATC
The DNA here is from genome assembly GCF_059516105.1 of Syngnathus floridae. NCBI lineage: Eukaryota > Metazoa > Chordata > Actinopteri > Syngnathiformes > Syngnathidae > Syngnathus > Syngnathus floridae. The sequence continues at coordinate 9,345,824 of NC_142426.1, read as the reverse complement.
GTCGACGACGCAGTGGAGGTATATCTGTCCAAACTATGTGCTCAACAATCGGATAATGTCACTGGCCTAGTCATTGGGCAGGTAAGTCAACATCTGTTGGAGGTGGCTTGCGTTTAATATTCATCAGACCTGCAATAAACTAAAAACAAAAGGCTGGCATCTACTAATACATTGTAGTTACTGATCATAAATGTCAATTTCACTTTACCTTTCAGAACTCTATTCAGAGGGATTTTGTTGTCATGGCATGTCAAACACCCCCAAAAGATGAACCTCTTGTTGATGCAGGAAAGTCTCTAGACAAGGAATGGATCAGTGAACATGCTCGACAGGTAGGAACCGTAAAGAAACTCACGTGTGATGGGACACCAGATGTTTTCACCACTGATGATCTGCATCGGTTTGTTTGTGCAGGTTTCCAGAATGTTGCCAGGGGGCTTGTCTGTGTTAGGAGTGTTTATCATTACTGATGCCGATGCAAAAGAAACACTAGCCACACTTCGTCAGGTGAGGTTCATGTATTCACTTAGGTTGTCAAAGCATAGAACTAGCCATAAACATCCTCTTACTTATTATTAGCTATTATTCCTCATCTTTGTGTGTTTGTGTGAAGCTGGTGTTTGCAGTGCAGCGTCTGATATCATCGGAAATACTGTGGAAAGCTGATGATGATGAAGTCACAGACTGCGTCACACTGCATGTCAGCCCCAAGTCTCGAAAGTATCCTGCATTTACTTACAATTACTGCATACAATTACTTGTTGTATATCTTTACTCTGGTATATCAGAATTAGCTGCAGAACATTTGATATCAAAGATCCCAAGGTGAGTTCTCAGTCACAGTTTCTCTTTGCAGCTATTAGTAATTTTGGTGGTAGTTTAACATTTTAAGGGGAAGTCAACCCAAAAACTTTCTTTTCAAAATTCTGTTGTACTCCCACTAGTGAATTTACTGTGGATTTACTTTTGTGAAAATGTGGCTTAAAGTGCAAATTACCTTTCTATGGAACTCACTGATTTTTGTGAACCTCTTCCAGAGTTTGGCCAAGCCTGCTGATTGGAAATATCAGTCAGGCGTATATTCATCCTGGTCCACAATAAGTTGTTGTGTAAATGTGGACTTATGTGTTCCGCTACCGGAAAACGCAACCTGTTCAAAGAGCATGGATAAGTGTCTTAAGGTACGTGTAGTGACACTAAATCAGTCATCCACAAAGTAGAATGTTTACGGATTTATTCTAAGTACTTCCTATGTTTCAGGAGGGACTGAACGTCTGGACGAACCAGATTGAGAATGCAGTCTGTTTGATTGATGGCGTACAGCTGCCTGAAGATGCAGAACTTACAACAGGACAGGTTAATATAAATTAATATACACCAAGACACACATTTAGTGCATACAAAGATAGATCCGGGGAATAAAATTCTAAGATTTTATTTGATACACATTTTGCAGAAGAGGAATGTGAGACACACGCTCACCGCTCAGCTGCTAGTCACTTCGGTAAGTTGCAAGCACATTGTAACATTATGCAATTACTCTGTAATGAATTAAAAGTTATGTTGTCCCCTACTTGGTCTTGATGTCCATATGATATGCAAAAGGTTCCTCGACAGTTTGGTAGATGTCATCTTTCTGTATGGCAGGAACAACAGGACAGTTCAAGAGATGTGGTCCAGCAGTGTGGCGGCTGCTTGTCAATCAGCGGAGCCATCCATAGTCGAGCTTACATACACAACAATAAACCAAAAGCCAAACTGGCTGAGAAGGTACCTTTTAACATGGTAGATGTTTGTAGGAAACATTTTGTCTTCAAATATCCAATATTCATATAGATGCTGAAGAGAGATGTGGTTTCTACGATGGTCACGAGAGTTCAGATGCAGCTTGATGAGTTTGTGGCTGCAGAAAACGAGAGCAAAGGAATCAGCAGAGACAAGCAAGGGACAGGTACTTAGACCGTGGAAGCTTGTTTCAATTCTTAAGAACCATTCCAGGCTTGTTTGTATGAAAATTAACACTAATTGTTCGTGTCTTTTAGAGCAATTCTGCCTCCCTCATCGTGTCTTTTGTCCTGCAAAAGTTAGTGGGACTCTAAGCGTGTCTGACTACAAGTTCAATGACGAGGACCCGTCTGAGGTCATTGACAGGTTGAAAGAAATGTTGGACATCGAAATAACTGATCAAAACTTGGATTCCAAGCAGGAAATTGCTGCTGAAATCATAGAAAGTGAAGAACTCGAAGGTGATTTGTTCTTTTTATGAAGTCAAATTTTGTGGTTCTAAATGTGTTTTTCTTAGCAACATTGCACTTGTTATGTTTTCAGATTCTACGGTAGAAATTGTTGAAGTGCAAGAACCCAAGAGAAACAACTACATAGGTGAACGACAGCAACATTTCCTTGCATCAGTTTGTTGTTAAAGCTGCTTTAGTATTAACCACTGTACTTTAGAAATTTTCAATTGTAGTTTAAAATGTCAACCATTGCACATCACTATGGCGTTACCGTATTAACGCATGCACTGTTCTGTTTCTGCTCTTTTTTAGGTGTTGCCATGGCCACTGTTGTTGCCCTGCTCGCCTCTGCTGCTTCAATGCTCTACCTCAATGACATTTGACATGCATACCAAAAATAAAATATTGTCAAATCCAGATTAAATAATTTCTGTATCAGACTTTTGTAATATGTTTTTAGACACACATAAAGACTAATTGACAAAATGAAACACTGCCTTATTTTTTCTGTTTAAAAATGAGTATAAGCAGCTCTAAATTGATATTGCTCATGATTAAAAAAAAATTGCCATTGTCAAACGTTACAACTGGCCGTCAGAGTGAGTTAAAAACCATGGTAAAATATATATGACAAAGATCTCAGTAGAGGAGTTTGGAACCGACGGTCTGTTATATGGTTATTGTTTAATCTCTCCAGAGTGTTGTTGCAATGCACATTTGAATCTAACCCCTGCTCAGCAGTGCTAAACTTTGAGCACTGGAGCCTCCAATAAGCTCCACCCAGTAGTTTAAATTGCCAAGTGTAGTAGCAGAGGCTTCAATTGACTGAGGTGTAAGAAGAAGTTGGTAGAGTTTAGAGAGCTCTCTGATTTGTAGAAGCAGCTTGAAACTACAGAAAATCTTTGCTGCTGCTGCTGAAACAGAGAAAAGAGGTGTCATGCTAAGTAAAGATCTTCCAGATATTGAGGTAACGACTTGTGTTTTCTCTCTGTACAACTTGGCACAAGAATGGAGCAAATATTGCTGTTGGTGCTCACTCTCCTACAAAATGTAAATTCATTGTCCATCTAAAAAAAGTTGTGATTTTTTTTTTTTTAATTTTGCACGCATTTGGGTCAAATACTTTAGATAAGGAATGTGTTTTGCTAAGATTGTTACATAATAATCATGGGAAGTCACATGAGGTTTTGAGGAATGCACTGAGTGTAGATTGACCTCATCTAAACCTGTCAGTGCAATATGCCATAAGATATTTCTTGAAGTTGCAGCCGCATTCTATTTTATAATTCGACAAAGGTTACAAAATGAGGTCCACAAAGTAAAAACCCTGACACAGTTTGGCTTTAGAGTTTAACTTGCAGGTAAACAAGATTGTTTATTTGGGGGGATGGATTTAGGGTGAGCAGCCTTCAAAAATGTTTTCTTACACTTTCTGCTTCGTGTCAAGGCTGTTTTACTTTAGATTATTCTTGTTTTGTTTCTAACTGAAATCATATCCTCAGCTATTTGCCGAATCAATTTTATTAGAAAGCCTTGAGTAGCTGTTTTTTTCTAAATCACTAATATAAACATTGTATAAATGATTAATTTGACTGTGTTTAAAAGTTAAAGCATTTGAACATTTCCCTTACATTTTTTTCTGTATTTTTCTGAGAAAAATGTTTGGACACTTCTGATTTAAGTACTTCATTAACAACATGACTATGTGAAAAAACATTTGCAAAATACATTTATGCCAGTACAACTGAACAAAAAATTGCATAATAATCTCCTAATCTAAATTGATTGAAATGATTGCGGGGGTTTTTTTCTCTTACTATATTCACTTGTGTCAGAATGGCTCTTTAGTTGCAGATAAAAACGATATGTCACTCATTACTTTTTTTTTTTGGTGGATATCCTCAACTGGTCACAAAACCACAGTGCAATGACCTTTGGTATCTTATCTACTTGACCCCAACCATTCAAACAAGCAAACTTCCCAGAATGTTCCATAAAGTTAGTGCTTTGCCATGAAGAGAGATAACAGGTATGTTAGCAAAAAAAACAATGCAAAAATAAAATGTTATATAAATGTTGAAAGGCGCAAGGGGGAAAAACAAGAATGTGTAAAATAAACATGTCTCATAAACTCATGACAATTGTTTCCCTTTGACTGATTGACATGTATTTTTTTTTTTAGAGCATCTTGGCTCTGAATCCGAGGGTCAAGACTCATACTCAGATCATGTCCACGGCGAACAAGAAGAAAGAAAAGAAACACTGGAAACGTAATCCTGACAGAAGCTGCGATGTATGTGTTTGACTTTAATGTAAACAACTCTAAAAGCACTTCCCTTAATTCCTCAAGAATTTTATTTTCATTTCTTTTCTCAGTCCTGTGTTAAGTTAGAGAACAACTTTGATGATATAAAACACACAACCCTGAGTGAGCGTGGAGCTCTTCGAGAAGCTCTGAGGTGAGAATCGAATAAGTCCTATTATTCACCACATATTACAAATGACACTAATAAATGTGTCAATTTTGTGATTAGGTGCCTCAAATGTGTGGATGCTCCTTGTCAGAAAAGCTGTCCCACTAACTTGGACATTAAGTCATTTATTACAAGTATCTCTAATAAGGTACTGTACACACTCTTGCTTGCTTAAGTGTAAAAACTGCTCAAGTCTCAGATAATTGTGAAGATATTTTTTTTAATATGTGTGTTTACTGTATGTCCTACATGTCAGAACTACTATGGAGCAGCACGGGCCATCCTGTCAGACAACCCTCTTGGTCTAACCTGTGGAATGGTCTGTCCCACATCAGAGCTGTGTGTTGGGGGCTGCAACCTGTATGCTTCTGAAGAAGGTCCCATTAACATCGGAGGGTTGCAGCAATTTGCTACTGAGGTAAAACGTTGCAAACAACAAATACTATTTAGATGCACTCCGCCATCCAAGTGCAAATAAGCAGCATGGATTTGGAAGAAAGCCTAATATGTGATATATCCGTATCTTCACAGGTGTTTAGTAAAATGGGCATCCCTCAGATCCGAAATCCTGAGCTACCACCACCCGATCAGATGCCGCAGTCTTACCATGCACCGATTGCTCTTATTGGCTGCGGCCCTGCTTCCATTAGCTGTGCCTCTTTTCTCGGCCGCCTCGGATATGATCAAATTACCATATTTGAGAAACAGAAATACACTGGAGGGCTAAGGTATTGATACTCTATTATATTGAACGGTGCAGTTTGTTTTGAGTTGTATAATATTAACGGAGAAAAGTAAATTATACATCTTCAGTACCGCATAAAACTAGTGTCTCAATTAAAACCTAAAACTTACTGTTTGTTGTTAAGGTTTAGTTTTTCCATTCTGGCTAGTATTCATACTTTGGCATGTGTGAGGCATATTTATATTCAGCACACATTTTGAGAGATAAAAATTACAGGAAGCCTATCAACAACATAATGGAAAAACAAAATGACCTTTGTCCTCTCATGCAGCACAGCAGAAATCCCCCAATTCCGTCTCCCATATGAGGTTGTCCAATTTGAAATAGACTTGATGAAGGACCTTGGAATCAAGGTATGATCTCTGATAACTTTACTATGTTCTTAAGCATGTACAGTAAAGATACCTCCACCATCATACAGCCACCAAAAATGACATTTTGGAAAATTTTTGAGAAAATATTCTGCCACGCAAAATAGAAATGTGGTATAAGTAATAGGTTTTTAAAAATACATATTACTGTTTGTATCGTATTTTACGTCTTTCCTAAAGAAGTCTTGCTTTGTAATCCTTACCAGGTTGTATGTGAGAAGGGTCTTGGTATGAACGGAATGACTCTGACTTCTCTGAAAGAAGATGGATTCAAAGCAATCTTCATTGGAATTGGTGAGTCCTCTTCAACTTCTACGAGAAATGTATTTTTCAATGGGGAAATTAAGTTAGGTAATGCTTTGGAAAGCAAGAAATATTTAATAACTTGAACTTGAAAAAAAAAGCTAAATAATGAAAATAAAATTATCCCGGGATGGCAAAATTAAGAAATTTATGATAAGAATATGACATTTTTACTTCGATAAAAACTACATGACAATTTCAATAATTTACATCATTAAACTTTAAAATTTTCAATTATTTCAACAACTGTGCAGATGGCTTTGTAACACAATGAAACTTTTTTAAAAGTAATTATGGGTTTTGTGTGTAATTTTAGGTCTACCTCAGGCCAACAGAGCAAAAATCTTTCAGGGTTTATCCATGGATCAAGGCTTCTTCACATCCAAAGATTTTCTGCCCATGGTGGCCACAGCAAGCAAAAAAGGTTTTGCAGTACACACACATGTAAATGTGTACACACCTACTCACCGTCTCTCTCTCTCCCTCCAGGGATGTGCCAGTGTCGCTCCAACCTCCCCGAGTTACGAGGAGTGGTGATTGTTCTGGGTGCCGGCGACACTGCTTTCGACTGTGCAACCTCTGCCCTCCGCTGTGGAGCCAGGAAAGTGTTTGTCTGTTTCAGAAAGGGATTCACCAACATCAGAGCTGTTCCCGAGGAGGTATGGGTGTCCATGGACAAATGGATGTGGATAAGCAGAGAGTGATGAATGTCGCTTTTTGGTCAGATGGAGTTGGCTAAAGAGGAGAAATGCGAGTTCCTACCCTTCCTCTCTCCCAGAGAGGTCATTATGAAGAATGGACACGTCGCCGGATTACAGTTTTGTCGTACTGAGGAGGCCGAGGATGGAAATTGGTTGGAAGATGAGGACCAAGTTGTACGGCTGAAGGCAGATTACATCATCAGTGCTTTTGGTTCCATGCTCAGTGAGCCGGCAGGTAATCAGACGGATGGAGGGGGTCATTTTTTTGATGCTCCACTCAACTGACCCTTTGTTTGTTGCATGTTTATTCTATATGCAGTGAGTGAAGCTATGTCTCCAGTCAAGATGACTCGTTGGGGTACTCCCGAGATCAACTCTGAAACCATGCAAACGAGTGAGCCCTGGGTGTTTGCAGGGGGAGACATTGCTGGACTGGCAAACACCACAGTGGAATCAGTCAATGATGGCAAACAAGCCTCATGGCATATTCATAGATACATACAGGTAGTGAACCACTGTTTCTGTCTTTTTGTCTAACCCTAAAATTTAAATTTTATTTAAATTAATCAGAGAAAAAAATATTAAAAGAAAACATTGGAGTAAAGAGCAAGTTATAAAACGATGGGTTAGTATAATTTTATAATCCTTTCGGTTTTCATTCTGCAGTCCCTCTATGGCCAGACAGTGGATAAAATTCCAAAGATGCCATTATTCTACAGTGCTATTGATCAGGTGGACATCAGTGTGGATGTTTGCGGAATAAAGTTTCCCAACCCATTCGGCTTGGCCTCTGCCCCTCCCACCACCAGCGCAGCCATGATCCGAAGAGCTTTCGAACAAGGATGGGGTTTTGCGTTAACCAAGACCTTTGGATTGGATAAAGTAAGTGCATACTTGCTTCAAAATGCCGAATTATGTATATATACATAATATACAAAGATATTTTGCAGTGAGTTGATTATATATAATTAATAGCTGGATTATTTTCTTCTGTCTCTGCAGGACCTGGTTACTAATGTTTCTCCCCGTATTGTACGTGGCACCACTTCTGGTCATGTCTTTGGACCAGGTCAGGGATCATTCCTCAACATCGAGCTGATCAGTGAAAAGACAGCAGCCTACTGGTGTCAATCAGTTGCTGAGCTTAAGCAAGACTTTCCAAATAATGCAAGTTTTCATCACTGCTTATTATATTTTAATTTGGGGTTTTCTATTGCAATCAATTATGGAAAAACATGCTTTTTTTTCTTTCTGCCAATCAGGTTGTGATCTCCAGCATCATGTGCGGTTACAACAAGGAAGACTGGACAGAACTAGCTCAGATGGCCGTGGTACGTATTATACACGTCATGTTACAGATATGTTGTTTTGAAGATAAAATTGACATGTACATATCGTTTTCAGAAATCAGGTGCTGATGCTTTGGAGTTGAACCTGTCCTGTCCTCATGGGATGGGAGAGAGAGGCATGGGGTTGGCCTGTGGGCAGGTACACTAACTCAATCATTCATTCATTCATTTTGAAAGCGTTGGTCATTTATAGTATACATTACACATTAGGACCCTGTGCTGGTGCGTAACATTTGTCGCTGGGTGCGAGCTGCTTCTTCCATCCCGTTCTTTGCCAAACTCACACCAAATGTTACCAACATTGTCGATATTGCCAAGGCTGCCTATGAAGGTATGCATATATTTTCCTACTCCAATGTACTTCTTGTATGACTTGTGGCTCCATAACCTAAAATAAATGTGTAATTCAGGTGGGGCAGATGGCGTTACAGCCACAAATACAGTTTCGGGTATGATGGGACTGAAGGCAGATGGTTCACCCTGGCCAGGTGTTGGAGCTGCTAAACGTACCACATATGGAGGGGTGTCAGGTAAAAACACATAAACAAACGTGCCACATCTTTTAGTTTGCAGTTTCTCATAAATGCACCTGAGACATTTTTAACAAAGCAATTCCAAAAACCCATCTTGAATTCTTGAATTCATGAGCCAAGCCAAAGTTGAATGAACACAATTAAGTTGAGAATTCAAATTTAGCCAGTTACAATATTGGATCAGTCTTAAATTTCCGGATCCACATCCTACCGTATTTTCCGCACTATAAGGCGCACCTTCAATGAATGGCCAATTTTAAAACTTTGTCCATATATAAGGCGCACTGGATTATAAGGGCACTGTCAGCTTTTGAGAAAGTTGGAGGTTTTTAGTTGCGCCTTATAGTGCGGAAAATACGGTAATTAAAATGTAATTCATCATTGGACCGTAAAGCTAAACATTCACTTTTGAGTTGATTTTTTTACTTTTTGAGGTATGGGTGAATAAAAATGAATAGAAATTTATGAATCACTGCCACATGAATGGATTTGTATGATCATTTGTGCAGGCAATGCCATCAGACCAATTGCTCTCCGAGCTGTATCCGCCATCGCCAGGGCAATTCCCGGTTTTCCAATTTTGGCCACTGGGGGAATTGACTCAGCAGAAACCGGTTTACAGTTTCTTCATACTGGTGCCTCAGTGCTACAGGTGACAATATCATGACATAGTTTTGCGCTAATTTGTTATTTGCTGGTTGGCCAGAATAAGTCACATGGTTTTACTACCTTACAGTTAGGCACATAATGTCCATTTCAATTCAATAGCATCTTTTTTATATGGTTTGTTTGACTAAAAAAGTGTATACACAGGTGTGCAGTGCTGTTCAGAACCAAGACTTCACTTTGATTGAGGACTACTGTGTGGGTATGAAATAATATTTTTGTATTTGCACTGTGTTAATAAATTTGCTATGATTTATCAACTCATCATGTTGAGCGTTCTGTGTATGCATAGGTTTGAAGACCTTGCTCTACTTAAAGAGCCTTGAGATGAAGAACTGGGAGGGACAGTCTCCTCCAACAGAGAGACATCAGAAAGGAAAACCCATTCCGAGACTAGAAGACCTCGTCGGACAGGTATATTAACTCTGGTGACTTTAAAATGATAAGATTGCTAGAAATTGATTTGATTGAAACGAGAAAATGCTTGTGTAGAGTCTCCCAAGTTTTGGACCATACCTTCAGAAGAGGACAGAGGCCATTGCACAATATAAAAAACATCTCAGAGAAGCTGAGGGTGCTGATGTGATGGAAGCCACCGTGTCCAAAATAAACACGCCTAAAAAAACTGTTCCAGCTGTCAAGGTATTGTGCATACATGCATAATTTTAGTTTGGTATGGTTTGTTCTAATGAAATGTAAAAATAAAACAAAGCTTTGTGTACGCTCCACATAAATGCATGTTTATTTCATTAATATTAATGTTCTGGCTCTTTATTTGCAGGATGTGATAGCAAGAGCGTTGCGCCACATCGGAGCCTATCAAGAGCTTAACAACATGGAGCAGGTATTTATTGATGTTGCATTTACTTGCGTCAAACTAGGATAAAAGCTTACGAATTCTACAGGTAGTGCTTGTATTACATTTAGGGAAAATTAAAACTATTCATTTTAAAATGTTGGTCTCATTATGATATTTCATTTGTCCTACTCATCAGGTTCAGGCTCTGATTGATGAGGAGATGTGTATCAACTGTGGGAAATGTTACATGACCTGCAACGACTCTGGTTATCAGGTACTATATACAATAAATTCACACAGAATTCAACTATGAGATGACGTGTTAACCAGTGAAGATAAGCAGTACAATATTTTTAAGTAAATTTATATATTTTTATTGTTATCCTGCAGCACAGTCTCACACTCAGAGGTTCTTAGTTTGAACTTCAGCCCAAACACTTCTCGTTAATGTTTTCTTGTACTCTGGTTTCCTCTCACGTTTTAAAAACATGCTTGGTAAGTTAATTGAAGACTCACAGCAAGCAAGGGCGAGTGACTGGCAACGGGTTCAGGGTACATGCCATCTATACCGTGACATGCTCTAGCTCACCTTTGACCCTCAACAGAGTAGACAGTCAAAAATTGATTGATATACTTGGCAGAGTTGAAAGAATTAGTGTCACTCTCTATTTATCCTGCCTCTTTTCACATAGGATGCCGTTTGTGTCTTAATGGCATTTTGCTTCTTGTCTCTACAGGCTATAACGTTTGACCCAGAGACCCATCTTCCATTTGTGACTGACAGCTGTACTGGATGTACTCTATGCCTGAGTGTCTGTCCAATCATAGACTGCATCAAGATGGTTAACAGGACAACACCATATCAACCCAAGAGAGGTGTGCCAATTAATCCAGTCTGCTGAAACAAAAGTCATACAAAACTTCAGCCTATCTGGCTTTTAACACATGGATGAAATCTGTCACAAGATCTGTATTTGCTCATATTTGATTGTGCTATTCTTCATGAAACCAATTCTGTTCCCTTTTGATCATCAGACTTGGACAATACAGTATGTACTTCTTTTGCGTGTTCCATGATGTTTTATTCTAAGCAGCATCCTGAAACATCCATTTTTAACTGCCAACTTTTATTGTCGGGTAAAACTATGATCTATGGAAGTCATGCGATAGTTGCATATTCATCCTGTACTGTAGCTTGTAGTTTTTAGCCTGCAGTTTGAGACACCTCATTACATGACCGCACTGAGCAAAATCTCATAACATACATTTTGAGAAATTTACATGCACTAACTACTGTGATTGGTATTTTGTGGGCCAACTTATCATTTGTGTGATTATCAACATTGGTGGTGATTATAGCTTTAAATAACTAACAATCTGAAATGATGAGAATGTATAATTATTTTGTATTATATTGTTTTAAATAGACAATATACACCAGCCAGAGTTTCCTTCGGGATCAATAAAATATCTACTTTCAATGGTTGAGTGAGTTATTCCACTACTGTATAATACACATGTTGTTACTGAGGGCTACTGTAATAACAGTATGCAAAAAATTATGTCACCTCCAATACAAAAGGCGGCGATACTGAGCCCCCTGTCCTGTTGATTCGACGACGCCCATTTTGCTTCCACTGATTCGGGCGTTGTGTTTGACGTACGTTCGCGCAGAAGAGGACAAAGAGCTGCAATGGATGGGTAAAATGTCCCCAATTGTGGACGTATACGTCTAAACGCTCGCGTCTTAGTAATGCATGAGCTCCATCTAAAGTGATGCAAAATTGTGTTCTTGATTTTAGACGTGCTAACTGTTAGTTGAGCTGTAAAGCCCGACATTGTACTGTTGCAGGACCTTGTGACAGCTAGCTAAACTAAAAGTCCAAACATGAACTGGACTGGTTTCATGAGGGATTACTTGTGATTTTATTTATAGAACGATATTGTAATAAACTGTAACAAACTCAACACTGATGCTTAACACTACGTTTTATTAGAAGTTTGCTATTAATTTCAGTGTTAGCAGCGGTAGTCGCAGGCTTACAGAAGGTGTAGCGGAGGGCGTAACTTTATGGGATATTATTTTTATTTAGTCGAAATTATTACAATTGCAAACTACCAACATTGTTATTGATAACCAATAGAAGCGTGTCGCTAGCTTGAAATTAATGTACGGATAGAGTGTAAAACGTGAAGTAGTTATAACATTGTTATTACTGTTATTTCGGTTATTTAACTACTTTTTTTTCCCTTATCTATGCACTCTTCAACAGTGATGTTGCGGTTGGTGTGAAGGCAAGCATTCTTATTTACTACTTGACCCTTTTTTGCTGTTACATTTCATAAAGTAAGCAATAATATTGTGCAGGAGTGATTTTGTTATTCCTGCTACTCAGATAAAAAATTATAACCATTTTTGTATTCATATTGATAAAATCCTTGCGGGTATCTTCACTTGTTTTTCTGATCATTTTTCCAGAGAGGCTCAGATGAGCTCAGTATGTACGCTAGCAACCCTAGCTCTATGGCAGGTAAGAAAACCATTTGTTTTCTTGTTAAATTTAAAGCTATTATAACGTGTCGTAGACTAGTGCAGTTAAGAATTGTTTGCACTGTTGTGTATTCCTACTTTTGGGTAAAATGCTTGCATATGTGTGTTGTTGCAGCAAATGGCAGTGACACGAAGAAACAGCGTCTGGATGAGTCACCTCCATCGAGAGTTCTTCACATCAGAAAACTTCCCAATGAAGTATCCGAGACAGAAGTCATTGCACTGGGTCTTCCCTTTGGAAAAGTGACCAATATACTGATGCTAAAGGGCAAAAACCAGGTTTGAACCATAACATGGTTTCCCCCTGTTATTGTCAAGTAAAATGAATTTATTTGTGATGTACTGATTTTTCTTCAAGGCATTTCTGGAGCTCAGTACAGCAGAAGCTGCCATTACAATGGTGAACTACTACGCAGCTGTTACACCACAGGTTTGAAATACATCCATGTGAATTACTGTCACACATGACACAATTAATATTTTCCATTTTTGCTTAGCCATAATGTGAATGTATTTTCTCATCTCCGAATTGTTTTCTTTAGGTCAGAAACAGTCCTGTTTTCATCCAGTACTCTAACCATAAGGAACTAAAAACAGATTCTGCGCTAAACCAGGTATTCACATTGTTAAAAAAATAAAATAGCTCTCAGCATTACCAACCTTAATCTGATGTTGGATTTCCTCATGTTCTCCCAGAGAGCCCAGGCAGTGCTGCAAGCGGTCTCAGCAGTTCAAGATGGAAGTTCTCCATCATCTGACCATGGAGTTCTGGACCTTGCTCCACCTCCCAGTCCTGTTCTGCGTATTATAATAGACAACATGTTTTATCCCGTGACTCTCGATGTTTTACAACAGGTATTACATTGTATCATCAAAATTCATCTTTTGACACTCAATTGTTGATCTTTTGCTGATAGTTTGTTGATTGTTGTTGTTCATAGATTTTTAACTAGACTGAAGAGACTAAATTCCTTGTGTTGTTTTAAAAATAATTTTCAGATATTCAGTAAGTTTGGGACTGTGATGAAGATAATTACGTTCACCAAGAACAACCAATTTCAAGCACTCCTGCAGTTCAGTGATCCGGTCAACGCCCAGCAGGCTAAACTGGTAGGTCTTATTTTATATGTCAAAGCTTGTGACCAAGAGCACGGGATAATGACAAACTGTGTCATAATATAAACTTGTGTAAAAAGTTATCATGTAAATATCAAGTTATGTAATCCATTATCCAAGTTATGTGTGAAACAAATATTTTGTTTTAAAATTAAAAAGTTAATTCGATTTAATCTAACAGACATAGCTCAGTTTGATTGCAAGGCTGATTTAACTGTAAAATAAAACAATGCTGTCTCTTGCATTCTTCCACAGTCTCTTGATGGACAGAATATCTATAATTCATGCTGTACTTTGAGGATCGATTTCAGTAAACTGGTCAATCTGAACGTCAAATACAACAATGATAAGAGTCGAGATTACACCCGACCAGATCTACCGACTGGAGATGGAGATTCAAACAAGGATCATTCTTTATTGGGTAATTATAACAACTACAATTATGTATTTGCTCATCTTATTTACATTTACATGCAAAGTATACTGACTTTTTGTGTCTCCTTTTGATGACTATCATCTATGCTCGGTAGTATGACTGTTTTTGGTACCATTCTAGATTTGTTTTTTTCTTGAAGGTACACCATCTGGAGCGCTAGCGTCGTACTCAAGTGGGGCGGGTTACTCGTCCTCTCTCTCCCTCTCGCAGGGTGCAGGTACTGCGTTCTGTCTATTTTTGTTGTCACTTTTTTGATGATATTTTTACATAGGTAAAATTGTACAGTATTCCTTTCGTGATACAAAATTTGTTCCGTTGCAAAATGTTATCTGCATGTCACTTTTGTATGTTGGTAAATGTTGGGTATGAATACTGTTTGGTTTATGTTTTTCTCCTCTACTTTAAAAAAGACACTTCACATCTTACTATGACATTGAACATATGACCATTCATAGTTTGATGGTGCTGTATGACATGTTCAAGAATATGTTCTGCTTGCTAACAGGAGCCATTAGCCCTCTGAGCGCCGCGGCAGCTGCAGCAGCCGCTGCAGGACGAGTTGCTCTGTCCGGGTCTGGAGTTTCAGGAGTTCTATTGGCATCCAACCTCAATGAAGAGGTACATTTGGCCATGCACATTATCTTGAGTGCTAATTTTACTCTTAGTAAGGCATCTTTGGTTAAGTACCGTCTTTGGATAAGTACCGTATTTTTCGAACTATAATACACCAGATTATTTGGCACCGTATCAATAAACGGGACTGTTTTCATACATATGGTAAACCGGATAATAAGGCGCATTATTATTTGTGTAAGTTATTGGAAGCAGGCTGTCTTTTACTTTTTGGTCCCATTAACTGCGCCTTGTGGTCCGAAAAATACGGTATGTCTAAAATGTGTCTTCTCAGTTTTTAGTATATTTCTGAATATTAAACTAACACAAATTATCATAAAATACAAAACATTTATTATACTATTTCTGAACACGAGCTTTCATGTATTTTGTTCTTAGTTTTCTGTTAACTGTCAATTTTCTATTACCCTTCAAAATTTGCTACATTGTTATATCTGTAACAACAATCTCTTGTTTGAATTACCTTTCTGTCAGAGACTTTCTTTCTACTATTCCAATCCATCTTTGCTCATCTCCCTATTACGAGCGCCTTTATAGTGGAGTGGTGGTTTTCACATTTGTCCCCATTTGTCAATGTCTTTGTGCAACCGCCAACTGTCTTCATCGCCGCCTAGCGACAAATTGCCACAGGGTAGCATCGGTAGCTTTCATAGCAGAGCCTCTAAGGTTGAACGCAAACTGTTCTGATTGTTGAAGTTACAATTTAAAGGGACGGTAAAGCGAGACAACGTTGGCACTTATGTGATAGGACTATTAGAAATGATGTCATTACTACAATTCACCTTTGAAAAAAAGCTCAGAAGAGATTTAATGGTATTTTGGAACAGAAGGGCGGTACACTGACTGACGCTGACTTTTTGGGCGGAGTTTGCTTGATTTGACATCAGCCTGACTATGTCACAGACGGAAGCGATCACAATTTCCCCATTGGAAATCATTGTACAGACTATCACTTAAAAAGCAGCACCAAAATTTACATAGACATTATGTTTTATATTATATATTTACCAATCATTTGATTGTTAGTGTTTATATTGGAAAACAGAAAATGCTTGTCTTGTGCTTTTTAAGTTGCATTTTTTACATATGTCAGAATTGTCACCTGCCAATACCCTGATTACTGACTTCCAGTTATTTATTGCTGCTCCCTTTTGGTTCGATCTGTTCCGCCCATCTTTCATTCATGTACCGTATTTATTTCCTCTTGTTTGTTTCCATGTTCTTTTCCTACACTGATTAATTCATTCAGCAGTGTGTATTTTTTTTTTTTGTGTGTGTGCGCATGCCTGGGGATTTTTGTGTGTGTGTGCGCCTGTTGTGAATCAAGCCAGCACTCATTCACTCCGTTGATGTTCCACTGATGCTGTTTACTGACCTCTGCTTTGGTTTTTGTCCTCCTCTCCTATCTCCTTTCCCTGCCTCCTTTCTTTCCTTCTCTGCTCCTCCCCTTCAACCACATATTGTGTTTATTTGTCCCTGCATCCTTTACGATTGTACGTTCCCCCCAACCCCCATTTTTATTTTTCCATTTTTTGTAATGCGGTCTCACCCGACTTGTGCCATTGTCAACATCTCCCCCAAACAATCTTTGCTCCAACCGTCATCATCATGGAAACCATCATCTCCCCTTCGTCCAATGCTGGGTGGTCTGATCTCTACCTTCGTCTCTCCTCTTCTTCCTCCTCTGCTCCTCCTCTTCCTGTCCTCTACTCTGCGGTCTCTCTCTGTAAAGATGGTCACGCCTCAAAGTCTCTTTACCCTCTTCGGTATGTTCAATCTCTACTTTTCAATCTGTTTATCTCTCTCTGTTTATCCAGTTTGCTCTACTTTTTCTTCAGTCATATCGTGGACATACTTGTTTCTCGTAATCTCTCAATAGTGATATCTATTTATCTATTACTGCGCTCTCAATATTAGAAGATTAGCAAGTGGTCTGGTGGTCTTTATTACCTAATGAGAACAAAACACCTAAATTACACACGTTGAGCAACTATAGTGGGGCACGCACATGCAGATTTTTTTTTTTCCCCCAATTGTTTCGGCCACCTAAACCCATTTTTGTGTAAAATAGATATTGGTGGTTTGGCAGCTTTTTTTTCTTTCTTTCTTATATATATAAAAATAATGATTTTATTTTTCGCCCCAATCAGATTCAATGGCTGTCACTTATTCACACAGCAACTCAACTCTTTTATAATATGAATGCTTACATGATTATACTACATGACACTCCAAGTCATTTGGGAAGCAAGGTCTTGGCTTCAATCTTAAGTTGCGACATGGGATGAGTTGTGTGTTGGTTCTCATTACAAGAAAAGATTCATTGATCACACAGACCACCGCATTCAGTTAAGACTTTCCCTTGTCTTTTGGGGGGGGAAAAAAATGTATGAAATTGCTTTCTCTACTTTTAATTTCTTATCTCCATTCAAACAGTGAAATTGTGAAGTTGGAGCTTCTCCCAAACTGAATGTTCTTACAATCGTAAAGACTGTCAACCAGCCCCTTTTACATTTTTCTCTTCTTAAATTATTGCTGTACGTGTACATATGTCATTCTGAATTTACTCTCCAAAGTTCCTGTGCAGCTTTTTCTGCTTTAGGTCAGTGCACATCTGTGTTTCTAAAAGGACGTTTCCGTCTTTCACCATTCATCATATTATATTTCAAAGCTCCTCTTTTTTTTTCTATTTTACACACACACGTGCAAAATAAGTCGTGGTTGACAGTCCTAATTAAAAACTACTGTTACACTCAAGTGTTGTATTCAAATGGCAGTCAAATGGGAAGATCCTGTCCTTTCTGATCCTTTGTCTCTCTAGCACTAACTGAATTCCTTCCATCCTTCACACTTTTATCTACGTCGGCTCCTCCTCTCCTGCTCTGTCTTTTCTGTCCTCATACTCTCTCTCCTACACTTTGTGCTCTCTCTCTCTGTCTGTCTTTCTCTCTCCCTGTCTTGGTCCACCTCTCTCTCTCTCTCTCTCTTTATGTCTCCATTTGTTTAGGTGTCTATGGTGATGTGCAGCGGGTGAAGATCCTCTACAATAAAAAGGACAGTGCGCTTATACAGTTATCAGATGGCAACCAGGCTCAACTGGGTACGTTTTTACTCTCCAGGCAGTCTGGATATTTTGTCCCCGCTGAGCAATTAATCAGAATTTAGAATTATTTAAAATTACTCATTAAACAGGCCTGAAAGATTGTAAATAATTTGACGCATACAATTTTTTTTTTCCCTCAAATGTCTGTACTTGTCTTTGTCTATAGCCATGAGCCACCTGAATGGTCAGAAGGTATTTGGTAAAGTGATGCGAGTGACTCTGTCCAAACATCAAACTGTTGCTCTGCCTAGAGAAGGGCTGGATGACCAGCTGCTTACCAAAGGTAAGAGCACAGACACTTGGACCACACATGGTGACACTAACTTCAAACTATGTCCCTAGAACCTGTGACAATAGACTTAAAATTATAATTTTCTTCCCTTCAGATTTTTCTGGATCGCCACTACATCGCTTCAAGAAACCAGGATCCAAAAACTTTCAGAACATCTTTCCTCCTTCTGCAACGCTACATCTCTCCAACATCCGGTAGAGCTCATACACCTACATTTGCTACAAAAGCACAGATGAATAAGACCCAATACATTGTTGTGTTCTCCTGTTTACAACGCATCGTCTCTGTCCAGGGACGGCATCGGAGAGGACGACCTGCGGCTCTTATTCTCCAATGGCGGGGGGACGGTCAAGGCCTTCAAGTTCTTCCAGTAAGAAGCCTTTGAATTAATGTGCATTGTCTCTATTCAAATAGATAAATAAAATCAGTCCGAGAAGGCCATGGACCGCTATGTAGAATCCAAAATCTGATTGGTTAATAATTTTGAAAAAATTCATAAATTTATTGTTGTTCCAATTGTACAGGGCCAGCAATCGTGTGAAGGCCTTGGGAAGTTTACACTGAATATTTTTAATTCATCTATGCAGTGTAAATCCAATCTTAATGTTCCTTGTTTTGATAATAAAGTCACATTTCAATCTGTGTCCTTCGTCCTCTAGGGACCGTAAGATGGCCTTGATCCAGATGTCGTCAGTAGAAGAAGCCATCCAGACGCTGATGGATCTTCATAATTATGACATGGGCGGCAATCACCACCTCAAAGTTTCCTTCTCAAAGTCTACCATCTAAACTTGAGAGCCGATTTGAAAGTGCCGTGTTGAACAAGGAGGTCGCTGTCATTGTACATTATCAAATCCACACAAAGAGCGTCAAATTTAAGATTTCTTCAGTTTTTTTGACCAGTAGAAGGCCAGAATTTTGTTAACATTATTAAAAGTCAATACTAGTGATGTTGTGCCTGCCTTGCTAGCGCCATGCTCCTTCCTAAAGTGTGATCCAACATCACAACAGTTTGAGCCAGGCCTGCAGTCTGAGTAGACGCCATGCCCTCTTATCCTCCTTTATTTGGGCTTTGAGTCACTTGTCAGTAAACTGTATGATGGACATTTATGTCATATTATAACTTGAACCTCTCAGCCCCCAAGTGATTTAGACACAGTGCTCAACGGCATTGAAAATGAGTTGGCGTTTTAAAGTCTAGTAAAGTCTTTCTAGCAGGCAGGGCTTGCTGTTAATCTCGTGAACAACCACAAATGAAACAAAAGGAGAATACAGTACATGGGAGTTACATGTATTACATGAATGAAGTTGACAGATAGTCAACGGTAATGTTTTGTTCAAGTCTTTTTGTAAAACTCTTCTGGATGAGGTTTCATCACGTGTTCATGGTCTTGGTCTCTGGTTTTAGAGGAGACTGTTTAGATCGAAGTACATGTGCCTTTAGTTCGTTTGGATCTAACACTTTTCTTGACAATTTCAACAGATTAGTTTAGCATTAGTATTTCCCCATGCATTACTTAGTTTTTACATTCTGGTTTTATTTTTAAATGACCAACCATTTGTGTTGCAGCTGAAGTCAGCTTCTTTTTTTTTTTGTCATTTTTTCTAATTGTAGCTCATCAAAGTTTTATTTTAGGGTATCCTACCATTTTATACTTATAATTTGTGAAAAAAATCAGATTAGCACATTTATTTTGTCCTATCAACAATTGAATTTAAATTGTGTTGTGTTTTCAGATAAGGATGTCTATCCTCTCTGTCTTGGCTGTCAATAAACCTATCTTTGCTCTCCTTTCTCTTTTCCACCACTCTTCTGAGGACTGGCTCAGAGCAAGTCGTTTTATTGCCGTCTCTTTAAATGCAAATGAGATACTTCGCAACCCACGCCCTCCAGATGTGCACCTCCCTTTCTGGTCGGACATATTTGTAGTTTTTTAGCCAAGTAGACAACTTGCAAATGTTTTGATTGATTGTCAACAGCAGAAGACTTGTCATACAGACATGCATACACGTGACAAAATTAATCCCTTCACAATACTTATGAACAAGTCTTGTAAACAAGCATTGCAGTCAAGTTAAGAAGCAAGAAGCTAACAAATGCATTTAAAACATTATTGTGTTCCCTAAGAATAAAACACCTTTGATGCAATTCATCTGATAAAACTACAAGTGAAAACAGAACGCACAGCTCAGCACAGAAAGACTAATGTTACGAAAATGAGAGCATTATAGACACGCAATATCATTATTTTTGTGTCATCTCAAGCTTACCTCTTTACTGTGTCCGTCGTTTCCGTAGGACGAAGGAACCGAATCCTCAATGAAACAAAGTCTTTCGGGTAATCCTTCTCTCTCCTGACAAGATTTCTAGGAACACTCGTCTTTGAACAAGCAGGACTTTGCCCACAAATATGTGAACTTTTTCCTGAAAAATGAAATATAACCAGGCACTTCCTTGAGGTTTGATGCTGGGGGACTTTCATTGGTTAAACACACCTGATTCAAATTATCAGTTCAAGTACACACCGGTAGCGCCCCCCCGTCAGTGGATGGCCGAACACATCGGTACCCCCACCGTTCTTTTGAACGAATCGTTCACTCACGAGCCAACACGAGTGCATGGCTTAATTGCTCTTATCCCACGTGGCTTTGTGCGTCTTCAGTAAAAGAGTCCCTTGCTCGAGAGTACTTGACCTGGACCAAAATAGGAAGGCTATCGTCCCTTTTTGTGCTCTGGTTTTATTAATTACTGCACCGACTGACACCGTTGTTAGCAGTGACCCATAACTATAACGAGTACACCGACCTTTATATGAAAAATAGGTTCGCCTCCGTAGTTGCTGCGTTGTTTTGACTGGCATTAAAGTGCACTTCTCTGATGATCCACAAGAGGGCACCGTAATGATATTGACCACTTCAGCTCGGCTTCGGTTGTGCGGCCTGTAACAAACAAACAATAAATAAATCGGGAGGAAATTGCATTATAACTACGTATAGCTGACAAATATCAGCGTACGTACATTTATATTTTGTATTGTAATGTCTGTCTGTCTTGGTCCTCTTTATGTTTTTAATAACAACCCACTTCACTCAAAAACGCACTGAATGAAAGAATGAATATCAGTGAGAGGGCGACTGCATAAACAATTAGGTCATGCAGATCAGTGGAGCTGCTCTTCTGCTAGGTGTTTCATTCACCGGATGGATCGATCTATCTGTTGCATCAAACCAAATAATGACAATGTTTTGTCAAAGTTCTCTATTACACAAATATACAAAACCACAGTGATGTTTTAATATATCAAATATATATCAAATATATCAAAAAACTGTGGGTCACAACCACCAAATATAATTTCCTGTCATTTCCTTATGTCTTATTAAATGACTTGTTGCCAGGCAGAATTTGGAGAGGCACTCATAATTGTCCTAAGGTTGAATTAGCATATGCCAGCCACACCCACCAGGTTTCCTAAATGGCAAACTCTAGGGTGACAGCAACGCTCCCCCAGGAAGAGTCAGCAGGATCTTAAACAGACACACGAATAGGTGCACACACATGCACAGCGGGCGGCACAATTAGCACATGGGCCTTGAGGGGCCAGACTTAATCCACGACTTAATATCACCACTATGACCTCACACTTATATAAACCACAATACAAATGTGCATGTGCAATTCTTTGAGTTCTGTTAGATTGTTATTCTGCCCATGAGCAAGGCACCAATACCCCAGTCCTCCCCTTGAACCCAAGAGGGGCAGTGTTCGCTCATTCTGACATCATTCCTTGTAATATTTACTTGCATGTATGCAATCTGGTTCTATGTGTGGTGGGTGGTCAATAAAAATACAGCCGAGTGAAATATGAATGTCCCCATGTGGGATTCTAATCAGTATAATAAATGAAATTAAAAGTGAATTAAAATGGGATTACACCTGTTGACCTAGTTCTACCCCCCCATCTCCCATTTCCACCAGTAGCCTGCCGCCTCTATGATGACCTCATAGCCCCATCCCCATCCGTGTGTGTGTTCAATGATGCAGATGATCCACTGATCTGTGATTGATGCGGTACTTCCCCTCCCCCTTTTTGCAATACTCCATTTTCCTCTTAGTTCCTCTCAGTCTGTGGTGACGGGGGTGGGGTCAGACGGGTGGGGCCTGAAGTGAAAAAAGAAAGAGCATGATGAGGCAGCCACACACTTGCACATATATTCACAAGGGTTTACAGTATATGGCTACAAGACACACCGCTGGCTCCGCAAGATATCAGTGTTTTGAATGACATCATGGAAAGACAATTAGTTCCTTGTTTTTGCAAGATAAAACTCTACATGGCAAGCGGACAATCTTCATGCTTTGTCTATCCAACTTGTATCCAGGTCACCTTGATGATTCAGTATAAGCCACACTTACTATACTAAGCATGGCTCGGTTCAGTTTGCTAGTATGTTTTAATTTGGCAATATCCACGTTAAAATTTCATAATTTTGAATTTCGAAGCTGTATGCTGATTTTCAGGAATATAAATATGTTTTGTCTCATCTGTCCAAAGCACATTTGAACCAAAAGCTTTGCAGCAGCATGCCAGTATGCATTCTGACAGATTCCAATCTGCCAATAATGATTGATAGATAGGGTGGAGCATCTAGCTCACTTAAATTGGAAAGTGATGTAAACATTAATCTTTTCATTTCCACCGTTTGTCTTGATTAGCTTGATGGGTGAGGTGGAGATGACTCGTCACATCTGCGTCCATTTACACTCTCAGTCACACCTAAATTAGTCTTTGGTGAACCCAACATGCATGTAGGAGGAACCTGGAGAAGAACACACATAAGCACAGAGAGAATAAATTCTGCATTCATTCCGATAAGCTTCCTCCTTCAATGTCCGCCCGTCTGGCCATCTGTCCGTCTTTCGGTTTGGGCTCATCCATCCATCATCCTTCTTACAGTGAACCAATCAATATGTGATGTCAGGATGAGGTAAGTGATGAGTTCAGAGTCATAAAGCCACATGATAGGCTGACACAGCGCCATCAGCAGCTGCGGCTGGAAATTGATGGAGCCCAGAATTCTGGCTCATATTTCACCCATTTCTCCCTCTCTCGTGCACACGCAAACACAAACACGCATCTAACACACACACACACGCACAAGCACGCACACACAATAAGCATCCCATATCTCCTGCCACAGAAATGGATTTTTCCCCAGCAGACCACACAGGGTGGATTCATATCTCTATTGATTTAGATGTGGTGATGAACTGAAAGGAATCAAATGAGATCAGCCTGAGAAGTAAATTGCAAATTAATCAAATTAATCTATTGAAGATACAGAGATAGAAAAGGTTACAGATGTTCAGAAGGTATTCAGTTGCAGCAGGGAAGTCAAATCGCACATGAATGATGAGATACAAACCAAAGTGGGATGAAGGTCATCAGGAACACAAACTCCAGCTGGGACACACACACACAGACACACACACACACATGTGATTTTCAGCTTTTTGCTGGCAGAGGTTTCCACAGTGACTTACTTGCTGACTTTGTTTGGCACAGTTTTGGATCCAGATGAGGCCCCTTCCTGACACTTATTTTTATCCAAGATTGAGACTGACAATGCCCAAATAGTGACGTCAAAAACTGAACTAATTGTTTCCAATGATATACAATACCCATTTAACAATTCCGCCCTCAAATTTGAGTCTCAGCACCTGTCTCCAACAATATGTCTAATCATGAAGGCGCTCATTCTGCCATGATGGCAGAAAAAGCACACATCCTCCATTTAGGCAGAGGCGGAAGTGAGGTTGAATGAATGTCATTGTGTTGTGAATGTATGTGGAGGAGGGAGGGAGGGAGGGAGGGAGGGAGGGAGGGAGGGAGGGGGGGAGCGAGGGCATTGGCTCACGTTTCTTCCATTTGTCTCCCTTGGTAACAGAGGGAGATAGTCACAACCTCGGAGCAAACAGGAGGACATCTGGACCTGCTACTCTCTTCCTCCTTTGTTCATCTCCCTCTCAAACTTGTCTGTCTCTTCTCTTTCGTTCCTCTGCCCTCCCTCCCTCCCTCCCTCCCTTCATTTTTTTTCATATTCTCCTCACTGTGTCACTCTCTGGGGGCTATCAATCATGGAGGCTGTGACGGCAGCCAGGCTGTAGGTGGTCATGCCGACGGCAGATGGCTCTTTATCGCTTGGGCCCCGGCCTCGCCATGACAACCACAGAGAGCAGGAAGTGACACGTCCAGCAGAGTGGAGAGATTCGTGTTGACAGGGCGCGCGTGCGCACGCAGTCCGATCTGGCCATCTAGCCATGGTGCTGTGAAAAAGTATTTGCCAAAGGTCAAGTTACCACTTTTTGCACTTTTCCCTCTTGAATGTTTAACATAATAAAAATGTAAATATCAAATGCAGTTTGATTATTGGGGGGAATTATAAGATACTAAGAGAAGACGCTGATGACTAGAAGACTGAAAAGGTCAAAGTATTCCTAAGAAAGGAACTAGGGTACACACACTTGGTGTGTGTGTGTGTGTACGTCTCAGTGTGTATCTCAGTGTGTCTGAGTGTGTGTCTGTGTCTGGGGCGGCTGGTGGATTTCACGTTCCACTTCCTCTAGCAAGGCGATTAGGCCAGACGTCTGTCACACACACACACAACGCCGCTCCCCACTGTCTGCTGGGATAAACACACACTCCTACACACAATGTTTGGAAAACTGACATTCTGTATGATTTTTTAGATTGCTGAGGAGCGGACACACCAAGAAATATTACTCTCTTACCACTATTACAACTGTAATTTAAAAACTGTTTTCCCCATTTGTCTTCCAATGGCAACAGACAAATTACAGTAGTAAAAGTGTATGTGATTCATAAAACTAAAAATAAATCAAATTCATTGATCAGTTCAGGCAGAGTGGTTAGTATCTACCTCAGTTTTGAGGTTGGTGGTTCAAATCCTGGCTTAAATAAAACTGCTTGCGCAACATTGTAATCCAATTTATGATGTCACGATGCAATTACATAAATACAAGGCAAATGATTATTCCCAAGCGATATAATTTACCTTGGCTGTGGTACTGCTTTCCAAAAAGCTAAAAATAAATCTTTATCGTTCATCTATTTCAAAGCATTAATGCCAAATTTTAAATAGGATTTTTCCAGAAGAAATGTCAAATGCCTTGTTTGGTACAAGTTGAACATCACCACAAAAGATGGTCTGATATCGTTCGCCTTAATTTGGTCTTGTCAGTGGCCTTTAAAAAGTGATGCAACGTCCATCTGTTATCAATGAATTACAGCATGACACTGAGACATGAGCAAGCCCACATGGAGTCATCACTTCCATCGCATTGGAACATTCCGGCAGAAATCCGCTAAAGCTTCATGATGCATTTGCTCCTCAAGTAGATTTGAAGGAGATAAGTAGTACGTGTGATATTTTGAAGCGGAATTAAGTACAGCATTTGCTTTAGAAAACTGCACAAGAGAATCTCCAGGACCCCGCCCTGAAAAACACACACACAGTGGCACACACAAATACACGAGCGTGCACGTGCACACACACGTAGTCTGGCTGTCAATTTCTATTTTGTGAACTGCTCCTGTGAGAGGGAGGCCATTTGACTCCTGGCTACAGTACAGTCAGTTTTTTTTTTTTTTTAACTTAAACTCTTGCCCAGTCAGTGCAGAAATTGCATTTACTAGTTGTAAAACAATGCCCTAATTTTATTTTTAATTCAAATCCCCCGCCAAAATGCAAAATAAAGTAGGTAGTGACAAGTTGAGGTTTGGTTTCCTAGGCCAATATGATGATTCACTTTTATTAAAAGCATCATAGCTACAAGTCATCAATACATGACGTCTGGGGGGAAAAAGAGAACACCCAAAACAAAAGAAAAAAAAAAAAAAGAAAAACGAGGAAAAAAAACGAAACATTTACATTGTAAGTCTGTAAACTTCAAGGCTAGATAAGAATTTTGAGGTAATGCTCTTCAACTTGCTGGCTAAAAGTAACAAGTCCATTTTCTTTCAAAAAAAGTAGCTAAGTAATAAAGGTACCTGATTACTTTAACTCTTTAACACCAGTGCATCAACAGGAACAGAGTGAGACAAAACTGATTGCAGTACTTATTTGTCATCAGTTACAGTTTTAGTTTTTTTTTTCTTTTTTTCTATTAACACGACACTTGTGGTTTAATTCTTAGAGTCTGTGTGTTGGGCGAGTTATGATGGAACATTCAAAAGCTGCCATAGTTATTGCTGTCTCAGCATCACAGAGATGTGACAAGTTGAATGTGCGTGTGTGTGTGTATGCATGTGTGTGTGTGTTTGTGTGTGTGCTGGTCTGGCTGTGATAGTGAATGTTATGATCGGATCTGCACTTTCAAATATTTGAAGCGCGTGTGGCGCTTGATTTATCTCGTGTCGCTTAAGCCATTATTTGGAAATCGAAACAAATCAGGCACTACTGTTGCTTTTCAAGTATTCAAAATAATAATAAAAAAAGACAAAAAAAAAAATGCCAACTCACAATTCATTGTTGACCTTCATATAGTTAGAAGAACATGATTCAGTCCTGTTCTGGCCAGGTCTGGTGTCAGTGTGTGTGACTAGAACAACAGTCTCATTTAAGAGAGGGGAGCAGCGGGTGGTTTCGAACCAGCAGGGTGTGACAGGCCTCTACCACGATGAATCCACCTGAAACATCCCCGTGTGGCTCCAAATCCTTTTATATGACCCTCTTGGGGAGGTGGCGAGTCCGACCCCAGCCCCCGCGCCAAACTGACCAATCAGAGCTCAGCGGACGGCAGACCCAGCCCGTCTGCCTTTGCTGTGCTACAAAACTAGCTCCCTTCCAAGTGACGAGACAAGATTTGGAGACTGGCAGTGGAAAGACTCAAAACTGGCATACAAACAGTGTGGGACAGGGGCTTACCAGTACAAGCGAGGTCAGCTTGTGTGTAGACACACACTTTACACGTACACACAGCTGAAGGGATGGGGTGGGAGGCTATTTAGGGTGTGTAGTGGTAGGCTGTATGTGTGTGGTACTCATGTTGGTGTGCCTCCTTAAGAAACCTACAGTAATACGCTACATCAACTCCATTTCCAATTTTGGAGAACCTGACGCTACTAACGCGGAGCAGTCCGTACAAGCACGAGAAGTTGAACTAAAACACGGTTCGAGAGCTGAAAGCAGCAGCAATCATGATAATCATAACAATAAGAATGATGATAGTAGAAATAATAGCACTACTGGAACTCTGTGAAGAACAAGTGGAG
Organism: Syngnathus floridae; assembly: GCF_059516105.1. NCBI lineage: Eukaryota > Metazoa > Chordata > Actinopteri > Syngnathiformes > Syngnathidae > Syngnathus > Syngnathus floridae. Next base: position 9,318,219 of record NC_142426.1, on the reverse strand, counting down.
ATGCAAACTGGCCAAAAGTCTTTGAGGTGAACGGTGACTACACTAACAATCCAATTTAACTTAACACACACGGACCTTCTGCCTTTCTGGCACAGAGGCATTATGAGCCGGAGAGAAGGGAAAAAGATTGTTGTGTTGGTGGAAGCATGGAAAAGAGGTGGGGTGGAAAGGAGGAAGGAGGGGGAAGAAATGTCCACTGCCGCTGTGAGTTTTGAGTTGATTTCAGTCCATCAGTCACTCTAATCGTCGTCTTCCTCATCTCCGATCATCCCTCCATCCTCCATAAGCGATTCCTCGGCTTCACTTCTGGTCTCCTTTGCGGCTGCGCTCTCCTCAGCCAAGTCACTCTCTCCCCCTCTGGCCTCCTCATCCTCATTCTCCTCGTCCGCCATTTTTGGCCCCTCCGCCTTGTCGTCGTCTCTTGAAGGCTTTGCGGCCGCGGTGTTGGCCTCTGGCGCTCCTGCGGCGCTCTGAAGCTCAGCCAGGGTGGAGGCGGCGGGGAAGCCGGGAAGGCCGAGACCCCCGAGGCCAGGAGGTAGGAACATTGAGGGGTAGAGGAGGCCAGGGGCCATGGTGGAGAGGAGGAAAGGGTTGAACGCCAGAGAATTGGCCGACATGCCGGCGGCGGCGAGCAGTGCGGCGGCTTCGCCGTTGATGGAGGAATCAGCCGGGGAATCTGTGGCTGCCATCTGAGGGGTTGCGCTCCTATTGCTTTGGGATTTCTCCATCTTCTCTCCACCTTCCTCATCCTCTTTGTCAATTTTCCCCTTTCTGACAAGACGTCCACCTTCAGCACCAACAGCTTCCTCCTCATCCTCTTTGTCTCCACCCTCATCACCATCCGCCCCATCGTTGTCCTTTTCTTTTGTCTTCCGTTTAACTTCCTCACCTTCTGCCCCATCTCCTTCCACCGTGCCGTTGGTGTTCCCCGATGCAGAGGCCACAGCGGCGTTGGAAGCAGCGGTGGCCGTCGCCAAGTTTGCACCAAAGAGCCCCCCGAGGCTGAACATATTTGGGATCGCCGCGGCCATGTTGGGCAAGCCCCCCATGCCGGGAAGCATGAGGGGGAGCATGGAGGCGGCGGCGGCACTGGCAGCGGCCTGCTTGGGGTCAGTGGTGGTGGGAAAGGCCATAAGACCGGCGGCCAACTGGAGGGACTGGAGGCTCTGGAGGGAGGACAGATCCATTCCTCCGAAGAGGCTGTTCAGAAGAAGAGGGTTGATGCCTCCTATCAAACACAAAGTCACAACCTCATAATACTTGGAAAAGGACAAAATCTCACACAATGCATGTGTCGTGAGTTTGAAAACGTTATTACATTGAAAAAACTAGTATGCTGAATAGAAGCTGCTTTCTTACCAGCCGACGAAGCGGCGGTGGCCAACGAAGCTTGGGCAGCCTGCGCAGCCGCTGCTGCCTGGGCGGCGGCGGCCGCTTTGGCGATCTCAGATTTGGGTCGTCGTCCCCGACGTCGGACTCCCTCTTCCCGAATGACAGGACCTGTCAGCAGCCGGTCAAACATGGCTTCTGGGAGAAAACCCTGGGCACATTTGTATGTTGGGTTAGAAAATGATTGTGACCAATTCCATCAATTTCTATGGTGTAATTGTAGGTCGAGAACACTGTGGAACATCTCGAGATTTCTATCTGTTGGTATCTGTTGTCACTCACCGACTGTTTGACAATATCTGTCCAATCAGGTGCAATTGAAAATTCAGGGTTTTCCAATAGCCATCTAGGAAGTTCTTTCATTGGGGGAGCCATGGCCCCACCCATCTGGAAGAAAGGAAGACCGACTTAGTTTCATGTAATCAATGAAAAAACTCCAAAATAACACAACTTCAGTTCTTACCTTGCGCCCATTACGTCGGTTGACCACAGGCACTCTCTCATCTCCTGTCAGAGTGTTGATGTCGATCTTGTTGGGGTTTCGACAGCGATGACGCTTTTGCTTGGGCTTTGAGAACTGAGACATCAGTAACTCTTCATTCTTCTAGATTAGCAAGGGGGGGAAAAAAAAAGCATAGTTTGAGAGAGAAAAAAAAAAATGAAGGCAGATAAAATGCATGACAACAACAAAAAAACGTACTGGTGTAAATCCAGACATGTCCATGGTGTACGTAGGGTGCTGCCTCAGCCACTCGCCGAGCTCTTTGTTGGAAACGGTTGCCTCCTCTTCCTCCATGCTACCAGAAGCAAGCGATCTTCCACTGGGGCTCTGTTCTGACACCGCTATGGGTCTGTGCGCACGGGCAGGATCCTGGCCGCCTTCTGCACCTGAAACCTTGGTACCATCAGCATCATCCTGAGAAGAGAGAGGAGAACATCATTTTGATTTCTGTAACTTGACTGTATAGTTTATGTGCTAACAAACGCACCCCTACAGCTCTTTTGTTGCCCATAAAGAGCAGCTCCATGCCCTCGACATTTTTCCTGCGCCCCCGCCTCCTCCTCATCATCGGCAGGTCAGCTTCCAGTGAACCGTTGGCTCGGTGTCCGGAAGGCGGGGCTTGCTGCAGCAGCTCCATTTGGGCCTTTAGGGAGGGGTTGGTCACCAGAGCGCTGGGGAAGCCAGCCAATGAGGGAGAGCTTTTGTGTTGATGGTGTATACCCTGGGTAGCAAAAGGATGCAGTTTTAGAGACTGAAAAAATTTTTTTTTCTTCCTCCATGAGAGTAAAGGCTCGACAAGCAAGAGATCTTCTAATAGAGGAGCACACCTTGGTGAGATCCATAGCCTGACTCTGGGACTCCAGGGTTGCATGGCTCTCTCTCAGTTGAGCAACCATCTCCATCAGGTTGCGCCTCTTGGCTGCTCTTTCTGCCTCAATCTCGATCTTCCTCCTTCTTCTCCTCCTTTGTCGAGGCGCCGTCAGACCCAGAGGATCATCCTAAAACACAAAATCAACTATTACCACAGCCATTTAGTCTCCGGACAAACTTCAATACCACTACATTTCTGTATAAAGAAAAAACACAACAGTGATTTATCAGGTTTGAAGAACTCACATGAACATGCGGTGAAAGCGTTTTATCCTCCATCCCGCCATAAGGGGTGTGGATCCCGCTCATTGTCAGCTCGCCCAAATTTCGCCTCTGCAGCGGGCTCTCGCTTGCTGTGGCTACTGCTGCTGCTGCTGCGGGTATCGTGGAGCCATGACCTGGCATGAGGTTGCTAGGAAAGTCAAAGATGTGCCGTCGGTTGACAGGCCACTTGCCCTTCAGGACAGCCTCACAGATGTTGTCCATCCTGTTAATCATCACTCGATCCTGAGATGTGGAGAAAAGCAGAGTTAGATGAATACAATGAAATCATTTCCTAAGCAACAGACTGATGCATTTTCAAAAGACGCACCTTAGGCCAGAGTGTGAAGGCATACGTTCTGTCTTGCAAGGCCTGCAAGGCCGAAGTTTCCGTCAGGTCATCAGGGCAAAAGCCATCTCTGGTTTCATCTCGAACAGATGTGCTCAAAGATGCAATGCTCTCCTCGTCAAAGTTCTTCTGCTCCGAAACAGCACTCGCTAAGAAAAGATAGGGAAAGTCATATTTAAGGCTTAATTAAGGAGGGCTTGAAAATTGTCATCAAGGGATGCAAGCTCATTTTATTATCTGCCCCTGGTACTGAGGACCCATTTAAACTCTGTCAAGTCTTGAGGGAGAAACCAAAAATAGGCCTCTGAGCAAGTGATGTAAAATCATATGAAGTAGGCAACCAGGAAAAAATTATTCAAAATATATACTGTAGTTAACACACAAAAGAACATGTTATAGTAATTATTTGAGCCAATAAATTAACACTGAGAAAATAAAAAAAAAAACCTTCATTTGAATCAGAAGTGTTTCTAATCAATAAAGTAAACAAATTCTCATACCTTCAGCCTGCGATGATTTCTCGGATTTGTCATCTTCATCCATCCTCTCCTCCTCTTCCGGGCTTTTGTCGGCATCAGGTGACTTTGGAGACTTGCTGTCTTCCCTCTCCACTCCATCTTCCTCCTCTGTAGCATTATGACATGTTTGTGCTTCAAGATCTTCTGAGACCTTTGATATTATCTGGTTCCCGGCAGTCTCAACGGGAGCCGCGCTTGTCTCGTCTTCAATTATTTCTTTGTCTTGTTCGGTTTCCTGAGAAACTTCTTGAGTGTTCTCTGTCATCTCCTCGCTCGCCTCTTTTTCTGAGGTGGGTTGCGTCTCTTCTTTAACATCTGACACCGGTGAAGCTGTGGCCGCGTTCTCAACTTTAACAGCTGCCTCATTTTCCTCCATTTTTTCAAGAGTTCCAGTCTCTATGTCATCACTGGCATCCTCTTTCTCAGCCTCTATTTTAACTTCAGGCTTGGCATCTTCTTCCTCGGTTTTCACCTGGGTTTCCTCTGCTGCCACTTTAGCACTACTAATGGTTATTTCAGCAGAAGCTGCAACACTCGCCAGCTCTGCAGGCGTGAGGAGAGCTGAAGGGCTGCTCTCTGCTGTTCCTATCCCACTTTTGCAGAGTTCTCCCATCCCGAGAAGAGTCCCTCGCTGGCTAGTAACGCGCTGGTGTGCCTCCAGAAAGGACAAGGTAGGATCATTTTGGATGTGATAATCCGTTCGACTCACACCGTGCTTTGAGGCTCCGAGGAGGAGGTCCCTGTCATGGCGGCCACACTCCCACCACTCTGGAAGGTCTTGGGAAGGCTGACAGAGTTTGAGGCGTTCCGACAGCAGCGGATGAGGGAGAACTTGCTCTCTGATGCGGCGGAGTAATTCAATACGATACAATGTACGAGAAGCACGTTCCTCTGTGATGGGGTCGATGATCAGCGTTGGGTCGGGGAGTTCTGCCGAGGCGGAGAGATACGTTCAGGTGCTTAATGTGTTACAGGTAGGAATGTCAAAACCATTCAAAGCGTGCGTCATTTCTCACCTGTGTCGGTTTTGACCTGCATGCGACAGACACGTTTGCACATCGCAATGAAGGAATAGTAATATTTCTCCAAGCTTTCGTCTGTCTTTTTGTCCAGTCGGGCAAAGGCTCTAAATTGGGTCCAGTCAAATTTCTGACTCTGGGTGTCAAAGACTACTCCAAACGTGGACACCACACGGTAAAAGTCAGCCTCCTCACGACGAGTCCATCTAAAAACAAAACAAAATTCTTTCATGTAAATTCTGTATTGGTGACACGACAAAGGAATAAAAATGTAAGAAATCATTTTACCTTTGCCGCCTTTCCTTATAGTACATGGCTCCATCAGTCATCAAGGTGCTTGTGGTCATGACTGGTGAGTCATCTGTTATGAATTGTCCCCCTTTAGCAAAATAAGCACTTCCTTTAGTTAGGTACGGGGTTCCTTCAGCGATGAACACTGTTGTTGGATCTTGGATGTAGGCTGCTCCTCCTCCTGTTGCATCTGTAACCATTGTAATGGTTGGTAGGAAGTCCCGGCGTCGTCTTCTTCGCCCGTCGGGCCTGTTGAGGGCCTCTTGGCGAAGCTGCTCTCTGCGATTGGAACGCTGGTAGGCAGTGATGAGGCGGCGTAGACGGGCTGTCAGAGCTGACGCGGCCGGCCAATAGAGTCGCTCGTTGGAACCTGCAGCGCCGCCCATGGAAGGCACACCTTGGCCATTTTCATCAGATTTACCTTTAAGAGTGAGAGGATAAAAATTAGAATTGGAGATGAACCTCAAATAAAGATTGGGGGGGGATACACCAGTACACTTGCTAAATTTTCCAAATAAAATGTTTCAGGTTGACACTCATGAAGTTGACCTGTGAGGAAAAGCACAGGATTCAAGTTTTGCCACTAGATTGCTTGCTCGTTTCAATTTTGAAATTTAGTGAGGAAAAATAAAGTATGTGGATTCATATTGATTGACATGTTTTTGGGTCAGAATAAAGTTTTGATCGATTCATTTATAGTTGTGCAATTAGGAAACATGTTTCCCTTTTGATTAAACAACACAATAAATACCCTCTGCTTCTCCATCCCCGGTGTCATCGAGAGGAGAGTTGGTGAAATCATCCATTTCGTCCTTAAAAGGCATCCGAAGAGGCTTGTATTCTGGATCCTCATCCTCACTGTAGATGCGTTGGAAAGACATGCAAGGAGTTCACAATTTTATTATAGTCATTATTATTTGGACAAATGCTAGAACAAGATTGAATCCTGCCCCATTAACAAAAGACCATTGTCTAAAAAAAACCAGTTCATTTGTTTCAAACTTAAAAAAAATTCCTTCTATGAATTACAGGCATATGGAATATTACAAACAGACAGTAAGGGTAAAGAGGGATGACTGTCCCATCTTACCCTTCGACGCCATCTGCCATCATATCGTTGCCCCTCTGCTCAGCGGCAATAGCCTTGGCGTCAGGCATACCCACCCTCTCCAAAAAACACAGAGTGGGGTCGGCTCTCATGGAGTTATACTTTTCATAACCTGACGAGGAAATGTAAGAGATGTAAGTCTGAATTTTGAAAAGTCGAACAGGCTCGAGATTTACCACAAAAATCAATCCTCCTGCCAAAATCAATTTGCTTTGTGTGTCGACGCTATAGCCAATATGCAATCAGCGTCAACGCTAAATGAATGAAAAGCCAAAAAACAGAAGCAGAAGGCCTGACAAGAGGAACCAGCTGCTGGCAAGACAGGCAGTCTGTGCACGAGTACGTTTGTGTGTGTTGTCCGAGTGTGTTTGTATCCATGTAAGCTTGTATCCATGTGAGCCTGCAGGTGCTCTGTTGTGTCAGAGAAAAAAGGGGAGGAGAACAAGAGGAAGACGAAAATGTGTGTCATGGTGTCTGTGAAAGTGAGCGGGGTCGAGGAACAGTACGCGTGTGTGTGTGTTTGTCCGTTAGGGGCATCGAGGCAGAACTTATTAGATGTGCAGGATCCTACAGAGCTACATCGAAAAGAAGAAAAACAAAAAAGGGGAGGGGAAGTAAAATACAAGAGGCGGGGCGGGAGTAGGTAGGTAGTAAGTGAAAACTAAAAAAAAAACAGATGAGGTGTGGAAACAATAGTTTCGAGGACAAACAAAACATTGTGACTTTAGCGTCCTATTCCGTTTGCTTCTGTCCATGTTTCGATTAGAAAAATCGTGAGGCATTGATCCTAACCTCTGTCGTATACACAGCAAAATGTTAATCAGCGGAGACCATCACTCTTAGTGTGCACTTCTGTGTTTCTTTGCACACACACTGTACACTCCGCGTTCGTGTGGATGTGTGTGTGTGTCAGTCCCCCCTCCTCAAGGGCCTCCCTGGTGAATGGGGATTATGATTAACTACGGGTGAGCCCTTTTGTATTCCTCTATGTGTGTTTGAGTGTGTGTCAGTCCTAATTGAATCATAGAGGGCGGCAATCATGGAAAAATGACGACGATTATAACAAATTAATATGAATGGAGGCCTCCATTCACAACAAAGCACAAATAATAATAATAATAATAATAATAGACATCAACTATTATCAACACTGCATGCAAAAAAAAAAAAAAAAAATCAAACGTTTCCACAAAAATCTGTTCGCTTCATTTACATATATGTATTTGCAACATTAACTTCTCTAACAGAACGGAGAGGAAAACAAACCACATCAATGTTGAACACGAGCCATCAATCACACACACCACAGCACATGGAGGCTGACAGCTGCATGCCGCTGTCACCATAGAAACACCAATCAACTGCTGACTGGCCAAGCGGTTTGGATGCGGTGAGATAGGTGGATTTATTGTTTATGTTTTTATTTGAATATGTGTGAAGGCTCTGGAATGCTTTACATGTGCATTTGTACATGGTAGAAAAGTATCAACAAAATATTTGTTTTTGCAGCCATGTTCGTTTATTCCACAAGATCGTTTCTTACCATGTTTGAAGACACCTATGAGCAGGGATTTGTCTGCTTCACTGTCCCACCAGTCTGTGGGGACCTCGGCATGGAACGGCTGAGGAATCCAGAAATCCAACTCACTGAAGAGCAGATAAAACACGTCACTTGACCATCAAGCCAAATAAAACTCGTATTTTGATCCAAATACATGTTTAGTAAAGCAATATCTCAAATTTACATCTTATGAAGCAATTTCATTGATCTTACAGAAGCACAAAAAAATTACTGGAAATCATTCATACTTAGAGCATTAAGACTCACTGCAGGGGAAAGGCGAATCATATTTGCATGATAATGAGGAGCTGGCTGCTGCTGGTAAGCAAGACCATGTCATCATCTTTACTAGTTAATCACTGTTGCCTCTATTGATAGCACTGGAAGTCATTTAATAGAGGTGTGCAATGGCCAAATACGCAAATTGGATCGGATTACTTATCAATACCAGAAAAACCCCATGTGTAACGTAAAAACAGGTTCATCATGCATGAAAGTAAGACAATATTTTCCATGCAACCTGCTCCACTGATACCTTCTGCATTATGGCACCAAAATGCAAAATCCTCGATTATGGAAAGAGACCACAATGCACAATATGGACAATGGACGCTGAGAAACAGAGGGTGACAAGAGAAGAGAACAACGCAGGGAAATTGTCCCTTATCTCGGAAAACAGCAGCATGCCCGGTCTTTGGCAACGTACGCGTGAGAGTGTGCCAAGGCGGACGTGCTAAATCCCTCTGGCATATGTTGGCACGATGGCATCCCGTATGCCTGCACTTGCTCTCTCTCACTTGAACACATGCGTGGCTATGGCAAAGTAACCATCGTGTGAGTAGGGGGATTTGGGGGTGGGGGGAGTAGGGGATCAACACAAAATAGACATGCTGGAGATTATAAATACATTCACATCTGGGTGAAAAGGTTCTAAGAGGCGGGAGTTGATGAGACCAAAGTGGTCTGCAGAAAGGACAAAAAAGTATATGGACAGAAGAGAAGGTAAAAGCAAAAAGTTGAGGGCAGAAAAATTACCAAACCTAACCCATTGAAAATAAAACGGGTCAAAAAAAAAAAACCTTCCCCGAATAATTTTGCGGAGACCTTGTGTTAGGAACAGAGGCTGCCAAAGAGGCCACTTGAAGAGCCGAAAATACACTGGAGTAATAATTCATGCCATGGTCATAAATAACTCTTTTGCGGCTCACTGTCAAGATGCCTCCATAGGCATCCGTTTTATATGCAGAGATAATAATCCGTGAGAAGTGGTGCAAATCATATCACGTTTGTGATCAGATATCTTACCATTGTAATATAACACATAAAATTGGAATTTATTTTCAACTGATTTAATATCACTATTAAATATCCTACATTGCTACCTTTTGATTGGCTTTGTGTGCATTGTTCCATAAACAAATTCAAAACATGATATTTCTTTGGGATGACTGTTCAATTATAAGCGCTGAATGAATTTGAATTAGGTTGACTTGTTGAATATGGAGTAATAGGGAATAAAAAAAAATAGCTGGACAACAGGGACAAAGAGAAGAAATGGTGCCTCAAGAGAGATTTTTTTTTTTTTTAAAATTATGATGAAACAATTTAAAGTACACCAACCTGGAGTCAGCTCCATCCAGAATGCGTTCTGCCTGATCTCCAATGACTTCTTGTCTCAGATAATAGAGCATTCTCACCCTCAGCAACACCCTAACAAAGACATGGGAAAAAAAAAAAAGTCTAAATGGCCATTAAGTAGTGGGACAGCATGTATTAACTACAATTCAACTACCTAAAAGAGGCTCGTGGACAGTCCTGAATACTTTGCTGGCTTCCCTTAATAATGTTATGATTCTAAAATATTGGCTAATTAATGACATTGATTAAGGACATTGAACATGTTAATAATATTTCAAATGGGACACATATCCATATGCAAGACTTTCTATACACCTCTACCAGTGCTGGCTTTTGAAACAAAAATCACAATCTTCCCTCCACCAGTGAGCTATATTTAGAGCAGGCCCACAGGCTACTCATATGGTCTTTGGGGGGGGGCTACCTGGTGCTCACGAGCACCATATCTGTGGATCAGTTCCCACTTAAGGAATAAGGAAGTATGTTTTCTGGCATCATGGGATTTATTTGCTCCACGCCGTCATACATTTTTCATCAGGCCGACATTAGGTTTATATAGTAGCTGTAGCGGTTCACCTGTCGTGATGTATTATTGTGAAATATGCGCATTGTATATTTGATCGCTTCATGTCTACCTTGTAACGCTGTTAAGAGCAGAGAGCACCGGACATAGAAGGCTCTTGCTCATCATGAGGGAACACAAATTTGCAGCAATGAGGGGGAAGGGCATCAAGCAAGTATGTAACTTGGTATTAATTCTGCAGTGTGTGTTAGTACACGCGCACCAATGGCATCACAAGTAGCTGTGCGTGTGTGTGTGTGCGTTTGCTGGCAGTCTCTCTATGCTCATCCATCAATGTGCCAGGCCTGATTAGCCACACAACACTGTGCTCCAGCCTAGCAGATGGCACCACATAATCACCCCCAAGTGTGTGCGCGTGTGTGTGAGCGGGTGTACACACATGCATGTATCTGAGTGTGTACCTGTATGTACACCTTTCACCTAGTTCCAACAGGTCGGCCTGCCTTACCCGGCTTACGTATGCGCACACGTGTGCATTCAGAAACAAACATTCGTGAGCATAAGCACGTACAAACAAGTTCCACTTTGAAAGTATGTAAAGCACACCTCTTTTACAAAGTGCCTCCAAAGAGTTTAACATAATATTCAATGACAAAACCAACATTTTAAACACTGTCATGGAGTTAAGCCTCCAACTCGCCACCAAACTTTTGGTGGCAGCGTGTTCACAGTACGACTTACTTGTTACAGTGATGCTTCAAGTGCCTCTTGTAGCTATCCTCTTGCAGTAGATGATCAGGATTACAGCTGGCAAGCCAATCCGCTCTTGGTGTCTGAGGGGCTGGTGCTGTGGGTTTCCCTTTTTTGCCCTTTCTGCCTCGTGGTACTGGTGTTGACAGTCCTGAAGAAAAGGGGGAAGCGGTGTTTATGGTATATGGCGTCCGTATTTCTGGTGCACGACTCCCACAAGCAGATGTAAACAATCATGGCGGAGCTCAGTGATGCGGCAGCACACTTTTGGAGCGAGGGGGGGGAAGACTGCTTTATTGCAGACCAGGTTAGTGTCCACAGAGTGAAATGCCTCTGGGAGTTGTTGGATTTCCCCACACAAAGGTTGTTGACCATTCATATTGAACGCGTTTTAATATTTTAAGATTGTTGGGTCGGTCTTGTTTGGCACCTCATTATCAGGGCAAACACATGCCTAACACACTTCACACATAATAATCGAATAAAAGAGAAAAAATGGATTGTCTTTGTCTACCTGACCGAATGCATCTAGTAATATGTTCATTTTCATAGTTACCAGAGTGGTTGCTCAATGTCTTGGTTGTTCCATCTTCACTTGGGGTGATCAGATCCCATATGAAGCTTTTGATGTTTTCGTCGCCACGGTAATGCAATAGACAGTATGCTAGGAGCGCTCGGCAGATCGTCTCCACATCAGCCTCCTTCAGGGGGCGCTTGAAGCGGCCATGAGCCAGGATGTCACTCCATCTGCCCCAGCTTGAGAACAGGAAAGAAAATGATTACCTTTTAATCATTTATGTATGTGGATAGATTCAACTTTATAATACTGTACCATATTGACCACTAACTTTGAACAAGGATGTGGAAAATGCAAGTCTATTGTAAAATCTGGAAAACTAATGTATGCCGAATACAATTATAGCGCCCGAATGCATTTGCATATTATGCAAAACAACACAAATCATTTAGAAAGCTTGTAATATGAAAACTAAGCTACCTAGATAACTGGCATGACCTCAATCTTTCATGAACGTCCACATCATGGTGTCTAACAGCTCAGACACATGCACGCTAGCGGAACAGGATTGTTGACCCCACTTTCACTTGCGACCCACCTAGCTCCCGTGTGTGATTCAGACAAACAGCACCTAAACATTAAAAAGTGGCGGGGCAGTCTTCACACTGTCCCGAGCAAAAAAAATCTCCATTCTGTAAATTTCAGTGCTCACTGAACCGTGCAATCTGACCTTACTCTGATTCAAGACTGGTTAAAATTGTGGACAAGTGAGTGGGAGTGACATGAATGACAGGAAAAGATGAGGAGCATTCCCAAGCAAGGACAGAGCCAATAAAGACAGTGTGTTTTTGTGTCCTACAGCCTCGGGCCACAAGGCTAGACTGTAACAATAACAATGCCTGCATCTCACTAGCCTCACTGTTCTTCCTTGCACATACAGTCACGCCAAGTCAGCCATGAAAATGGACATGCTCAGTATAATGACCATCTATCTGCAAGTGTGTCAATGTACAGCATTGAGATAACAAACATAGAGGCTATTATAAAATGCTGCAAGTCATTTCAGTATACTAGTCTACCTGATGAGCTTCTAGAAACAATTTAGATCTAAATAGCGAGTTTTGTTTCACTTCATAATAATGCAGCAACCTTTGATATATGCAGATTTAAGTGTTTAACAAACCCATAGACTAGCAGGTTCTTCTCTACTCTGAAGCACTCAGATCGAGGGTAGCCCTGGACTTTGTCTTGGGGTCGTCGTGGTTTGGACAAGGGTCTGCTGGGTTCGTCCTCTTCACTCTCCAGCTCTGAAAACTCCATCATCTCGTCCTCTTTCACACTGCTATAGTGACGCGTCTGCTTTCTTACTCTTGGTGTGTCGATCACCAGCGTGTTCTGGAAACAAAAACAGAACAGAAAATGTTCATTTGTCAAAGGGTGTTGCCACATTTGGAGTGTACTGGAATGTCCAGTTTCCATTGATTCAGTTCTATGACAATTTACGGTCAATATGAAATAGGAAACAATCTCAAAGTCCAGAAGGTCCAAAGTCCACCCGATACTGAGTTTACTGAGGGTTTCATTCATGTAAATTAATCCGTCTCATTGAAAATGCACCCTGTTAAACACGACCTGTTCTGTAGCAAATTAGAATAATTGGGTATTTTTTCATGTGCTCCATTCCTGATGGTGGGAAAATTGCAGCTCATATAAACTGCCAATAATTATGCTGTCTAATGAATTACATTTAGTTTAATTAATTTAAATGCCTCCTGCTTACAATAAATATGCGCAAGCTGGGCAGTAGTTAGCGCAACCATTATCACTGAGGGCTACGGACATTTCCATTTTAACATCTCACAATAAGAAATCCCGGGGGAGCAGCCCAAGTGGAGCATATTCACTCTCTTCGAGCTGGATTAAATGTTCTAATGGAGGCTTGTCAAAGACAGGCAACAGGGAGGACATAAAATAAACCAGGAGGCACAATTATAAACACACAATGAATGGAACAAATTAATGGTGAGGCGGGAATGATAATAAGAATATTAAGCAGACAGTTCCTGCGTTTGAGTGTGCTTATTAATGATTATGATGACTGAGCTTGGTTTTGTCAGCAAATCCCTGAGTGATATCTGTGAACCCTCTGGGCATCTGCTTTTTGTTAAGTAGACCTAAGCGGCTTACACTCTCGATCTCAAACACACAAGGACAAACATTGGCACGTTGACAACAGGAACATGGGAAATAGGTAATTAAAGAAGCGCATGAGAGGCCTCTAAAAAAATAATATATCATTCTTTTTCAGATTTTTCTGGCACATTTTCTAGACTGGCATATTGTGATTGGTGACATCACCAGTATGTGGGGGGAAAAAATGAAATGGGTTATACCCGTCCATTGATGGCATCCAGGTCCAGTTCTGCCTTCTTGGCCCATTTCTGCCAAAAGTCGGGATCCTCCAGAGAAATGTCTGTTCTATTACCGGGAGCAACAAAACTGGCCTATTGAGATGGAACAAAAGTTAATTGGTGACAATCATGTAGCAGACATTTACAGTAGTATACGAATGTTAATTTTTGGATAGGTAAAGTCTTCACCTTGGCAAAAGTAGAACCTTTGCCCTCAGACTCGATGGTGATGGTATGTGTCCGCCTCTGAAGGATCTGGTCAATGTCTTCCTCACAGAATTTGGAGCCTTCATCCTCCTCATCCATGAGTGCCCCATATGCTCCCTTTCTCAGTAGGTCTTCAATCTCCTTCTTGGACAATTGCTGAACCTGGAGAAGAAATAAAAATGTTTTACTGCACAATAAATTATTTGTGCTGCTACGGTGTTTATCAGAGAATGGTTGAGTCTGAGAAACTTCATCTCAAGATGTCAAAAAGGAAATCATTGGCTACATAGCATAATTGCCTGTCATATTTCAATGTTTATGGAAAATAAAAATGGATATTGTAACAAAAACGAGATGGATGAACAAAGACCCAATTAAAAAAATACCAATGTGTGTTCTAAAAATGTTTGTTTTCTAAAAATTCATTCAGCATGTTGCCAGTTGTGCCGCTTACCCCACTGTTGGCATTCTCGCGCCCACTCATGCTCTGGAGGACTGCCTTGTCAAGACCCAGTTTAAGACTGGCCTTATCAAACATCTCTCGCTCGTAACTGTTTCTGGTGATTAGCCGGTAGATCTTGACAGCTTTGGACTGGCCGATACGATGACATCTTGCCTGGGCCTGAAAAAGGAAGATTTTAGAAGCTCATCACAATATATCCCAATTAAGCATTACAATTGTAAGACTACTGATAAACGTACTGCAAAAAAAACAAAAATGCCACGATCCCCTGAAGATCGTAGGGTCTCTCCACCAAGTTCATACCTGCAAGTCATTTTGAGGGTTCCAGTCAGAATCAAAAATAATGCAAGTATCTGCTGCAGTCAGGTTAATGCCAAGTCCACCAGCTCTTGTACACAGCAGGAAGACAAAACGGTCAGAATCTGGTCTGGAGAAGCGGTCTATGGCTGCCTGCCGCAGATTACCACGAACTCTGCCATCAATACGCTCATAGGGATAACTGGACACAAAAATTGCCCCCCCTCAGGTTTCAGTAATACTGCACGTGACAAATGACAAACAATAACGACGACAACCCATCTCACCGTTTTTGGATGAGATAATCTTCCAAAATGTCCAGGCAGCGAACCATCTGACTGAAAACCAGGACTCTGTGACCACCGGCTTTCAGTTTGGGCAATAGTTTGTCAATGAGCACCAGTTTGCCAGCAGCATGGACCATCGCTTGGAGGGGCATATCTGGCATGTCCATTCCACTGTGGGAGTCCCTAAACTCCTCAATGATCTTCTCTTCTGCTCCTGCATTAGATAAAAAGTAAAAAATGATCAACCGGAACAGCTGCTTTGCTGTGTAATATTTATCTCGGACTTTGAATGCATACCATTAATGAGATAAGGATGGTTACAACATTTCCTCAGCTCCATCATGGTGTTGAGGAGATTAGGGACACCACCACCTCCTCCTCCGCTACCACTGCCACCACCACCTCCTCCTCCCGCACCTCCTTTGGACAAGAACGAGAAGTTCTTCTCTAGAATGGCTCGATAGTATTTCTTCTGGATGTTGGTGAGTTCCACCTACCGGAAAGAGATGAACATTTTCACTTCTCCAGAAGATGATTCAAACAACAATGCGTTTATATTATTATTACATTTCAAAAGCATAAACCAAGCAAACAGATTCAAATGATGAAGCCTTACCTCAATGATAGTCTCCTCCTTAGGTGCCAGATTCTTTTCGACATCCTCCTTTAGTCTTCTCAACATCATGGGCTTGAGAATTCCTTGTAGATTCTGAACCTTTGGTACAGACGGTGTTAAAGTGTTTATTGTAATCCCGAACTCAAAATTAGGATTTTTAAGAAAAGCATATAAATGACAAATCACATTCTTACCTGTTCTTCAGTCTTAAGGTCTCCAAATTCAGTCATGAATGTCAGTTCAGATGGGAAACGTTCTGGCTCCAGAAAGTTAAGCAAGCTAAAGAGCTCCTCCACTGTGTTTTGAAGCGGAGTCCCTGTCAACAGAACTTTGTGTTCCTGGATGAGAAGGTAGCAAGTAACAAGAAAGTCAGTGAAAGGGGGGAAAAAAAATTAAAAATCAAATTCCATAAAACATCAGCAACGCTCATGCTCACCATGTCCATCAACTTGAGTCCTTCAAGTAGTTTGCAGTTTCGGTTTTTCAGCCGATGGGCTTCATCTATGACCACACAGCGCCACGGGATGCCGCGAAGCTCTGGACAGTCGGCCAGAATCATCTCAAAGGTGGTTATAACGGCGTCAAACCGATACGCTCCCTTTATTATTTTACCCTGGAAAGTATGGAGAATAGGCAAAAGCGATAGATTAACACATCAATGCATATGAATTGGAAGGAAAAACAAACTTTACAGAAACTTTTCAACAAATTTTAGTTACCTGTGTATCTCTGTAGTACATCTCATAGGCCTGGATAGTTCTTCGGCTAGCCTGGCTGCCATGGTAGACCACAGCATTAAGCTCAGTCCAAGTCCTGAACTCTCTCTCCCAGTTAGGAATTGTGGAGAGTGGGGCAATAACCAGGAATGGCCCCTGAATGCCCTTCAGGTAAATTTCGTAGAGGAATGTAATGGACTGGATAGTTTTTCCGAGACCCATCTCATCAGCCAGTATACAGTTACGTCTGTGAAGGACAGGAGCGGAGGAACTTGGTTAAAGTGCGCTTATGATCTGAAGGGACTTTGCCATCCACATTTATTAATGCAGCTTTCCCCAGGAGGCTAAATACGGCTGGCAACTAACTATTTAATAATACTAGAAAGCAACAGAGAGATGATCAAATGTATTTTTTGCAATATGGCTGGACATTAGAGACGATTCAAATTTAGGAAATTGTAGCACACCATGAAATTCTGCTAACAATCGAAAAGAAAAAAACAACATATGGTTTTACTCACGAGTTGTACCAGTTGAAGGTAAGCCAGTTGAGACCTTCTAGTTGGTATTCCCTGAGTGCGTTGCCGTTCCTGTAATCTCTTGACCCTTCTAATTTTTTCCATTCAGCCGCCAAAGGCCGATCCTAAAAAACAGGACATGAATAATAATATAAATATATTTGATTTATGACGCATTTTAGATCAAACAAATGATCTCAATTTTCTACAACGTGACTAGGATGACCCCTGACCTATCCCCAAGTTCTACATTCTATCCTGCAAAACCACACATGTACATTTTTGGGCCATTTTCAGATGAATATTTTTGGTTGTCGAATTTTTTTGTGCATCTCTGGATAGTGTTTTGCAATTTCATTGAGGAACATTGCGACAAGAGTGCTTCAGAAGATGCAGTAGGCAGTAATTATTCCTCAACTTATGTCCAGCCCCTATAAGTGATAAAAAAAAAGGCCACAACTAGACAGCTGCTTCTGTTCAGCATTAAACACACTGTTAGTGGTTTGGCCAGGCCACAAGAGCGGGGCGTGTATGTGTGCGCGCGCACGGGCGACCGCAAGAACGCTGCCCCGTGGAGAGCAGTTAAGGGGGCTGTAAATCTGTAGCAAGGAAGGCGCAGGCGGCAGGCGGCAGGCCAACCCACACACAAACACTGGCATCATCTTAGGAGAAGCTTTGGTGACTCGAGCGTTGTGGGTTCAACCTGCGGCAGACTTCACGTTTTCACTTCAAGTCAATGTGTGTGAAGACGCTAGTATTTGATTGTTCTTGCTAAAATGCTGTGTCAATATCTATCCATGATGGTCACACTCCATTGTCATTTCCAAGTAAATATCGAATTGAATAATTAGATCCCAGTGATAAAAAGAAAAACTACTAAAAAGCAACTCTGCAGTATCATGTATGGAAACAGCCTAAAGTTTCAGACTGTCATGTTACTAAAACATATTGAAGGCTTTAAAAAAAAAAGATTAAAGATGTAAAAAGTCAAAACCAGTGTAATTTAATTTACTTAAGCAATATAATGGGAGATACTTACCACTTTGTTAGTGTTGGGTGTGCGTGCAGCAATACGTTCGTATTCTTCTATCTTGGATTGGTCGATATCCGCCTTGAGTTCCCAGGTGGAGTCCTCGTAGGGTAGACTGCACCATTTCACCAAATATAAGGTCACCCGCTGATTCATATGCACACAATGAGAGAGATGCATGTGCTTGGTGAAGAGAGCTTCAAACTGATATAAAATATCAAGCTGAGATCAAAGTACCTCTCCGTTTTCATCTGTGCTCTCTGAAATGTCCAGGACGCGATCTACCTCCACGTAGTCGGGGTTGAAAGGCTCGTCATCCATCTGGACGGAAACCAAAGAATGAGTTTACCGTTGCAAGTTATGTTGCACTTGATTGGGAAGGGGACATATTTCAATTAGACAAACTTTTATAACATATGGTAATTGTGGCTGTCAGTAAATTACATTACAGTACTTGAAAGCGGCTGGATGTACACTGCATGGTTCAAGTGACAATATAGATGGACGCCATGGAGGCAACCTAAAAATAAAAGCACCACATGGAATCTGATAACTTCTGTCAAATGTGAACAAACCTGATTTGTATCGGAAATCTGCCAACGCAACCATATGCAAGGTTTCAATAATTGCCATTTATGATTGCATTCATGTTATTGCTGCCCACTGTTTTGTGTAATCACTTGAGTGCTGTTTGTATTGTTCCATGTGTTCCATAGAAGATACGTGGAAACGGTACGATATCGGTATTCAATTGAAATGGGTCACTTAGAACTGCAATGTAAAGCCAGCCGGCGAGCAGCGGAATGTTAGTGAAGGGCTGATTGTCGGATAGGATTCAAGTCTGACCTCGGTGATAAAGGTGTTAAGTAATTGCTTGGCCTTGAACCTTTTGACCTTCTGCTGTATTCTCTTGTCTTTCTCTAGTTCTTCTAACTCTGCCCAACGGCAATGGAGGTAAGAACTGGGAAAAAAGAAAAAGAGAGAGAAATAACATTGTTAAAATTCATTTTATTCTAAACGCGAGTGTCTTTATTTTAATAGCATTCTTAATTATAAGGTGACTTGGGATAAGCATGAAACAAAATACATATGGAACAACTGAGACGGACGGAATGAGAGAATGTGGAAAAGTAGGTCTCGACACGGTCGAGGAAAAATGCTAAGTGTGTCACTCACAAGCCCTTGAACTTGACATAGAACTCCTCCACTTCCACTTCTTCCCGTGACTCCAGCTAAAAGGCAAATGAGGAAAAAAAAAAAAAGAGAATCAGTCAAGCATATTACTAGAGAATCTGGACATGCGGAGAGAATTTTAGAAAACTGTAAAATTGACAAAAAGAAGAAAACGTAATCACAGACTGCCTTAAATTTCACCCTTCATTTGCTTGTCCCTTCCTATGAAATTAATTTGAACTGGCACAAGTTCAGACAACTCTGATTTCATAAATGCATAAAAGTAATAACAGAGAGGTGGTTTAAATAGAGTTAAAATACATTTCACATTCACTGCGATCGAAAGGAGATATAAATCACTGGACGAAACAGCTCTTCCATTATCCATAACTTATTCAACACAAACAAGTCCACAAATACGCACGCACTCCACCATGCATGCTGCTGCTGCACCGCTACTACTGTAACGCCATGAATCATCAATCACACTCACACATGCAGCCTGAGGAAACGCTAGCTTGGTGTCTGGCGTTGCTCGTGTTGTGGTTTTGGCTGTGCGCCAAGCCTGGGGTCAAAACTGAATGGAGTTGTGCACGCTTGTGTGTGCGTGCGCGAGAGAGGGAGGCAATTGGCAAGACAGCCGGCAAAAGCAAAGTTGGCTGCTTACGACTGTTTTAGCGTCGTACATGTGTTCGCCAAGTGACAGGCTTTCTTTAGAACAAGCCGCGTCGAATAATGCCTGGGCTTAACTTAGAAGTTTAATCAATCAAAAATTAGTTTAAAAAAAATGTTTTGTTTAATCTATAGTTGGAAGCTCACCTTAGCTAATATGCACTTCCCCTAATAATTGCATATTGAGTAACTTCTGGAGTGACTTTTAAGCAAAGACTTTGGACGGGGTTAAGCTTGGTGGCCACAAGTTATGGGATGTCTGCATGGAGCTCACCTGTTTCTTGGTGGTACGCACACCCATGATCTTCTCCACAACTGGTCCATCAGCATCAGCTACATCCTGGAACCCCAAAATAATTGCATCCTTTTAAAGCCTTGTACATGTTGAGTTATGATCAACACTGGTGTCGAGTGTGGAGATACTTGAATATCACATTACTGTAGTTGCACAAAAACTTGTAAGCGAGACCGAGCTCCCCTCAGACTATACCTGCAGCTGTGTCGATGGGGACTTTGGTGCTGGTGAATCATCTCCAGTGTCATCGTCATCAGAGATTCGGAACTCCAAGTCCTCTGTATACCGCTTCCTCTTCACTTGTCGGCTGGAGCGCCGCTTCTGGAGGTCAGAGATGTGTGAAGTGTTTCTTAAGCACCATAGCACTTCAAGCTTTTATGAGTTTGAGTCAACTGTTGTGATGGGAATATCATGTCTTAGATCAGAAATAATATTTGCAAGGCCGTTCCTACTGTATCCCATAAAACTGAATATATTTGATAAGGGATAAAATGGAGGAACATGTGAATTTCAACCTAAGGGTTCTCCACAATATTTGTACGTTTGATTGGTGCAGCATGAACGCTACTCCAAAGAATGCTTTCAAGGCGTTCTGTACCTGAATACCATCCTCATCCTCCTCTTCTGTGGGCGAGGGAGGCGGAGACTTCACCTCCACATCTTCACTGATTGATGACTGTCGCTTCCTCTTGGAATCCTTCTTGGCAGCAATGGCGCCATCTTCGGACTCTGCCTTCTTACTGCTATTGGGGGGAGGGGTGACAGTGGGGGGGTCGAAGAGGAAAAAAATATGACTATCTCTTGGAAAAAATGATAAACACAAGACAACGTTGCTCTTTTGTCATGGTCCTAAACTAACAAGGCACGTATGTGTGTCAATGTGTGTGTGTATGTGTGCATATTCCTGTCCCAGGGCAGTCGCCATGTTTGATTTACCCATTTAGAAATCATTAGTGTGCCTCAGGCTCCGGAACACAGGGGGTTAATATGATGAAAGACTGCAAGGGGGTGGAGGGGGGGTAAGATGGAGAGATGTAAGCAGAGAGGAAGCACACGAGGGCCTAGAGAGAGAGCAAAAGGGAGGGGTGAGGTTGAGAGGCTCCCATGCTTCCTCTAATCTCTGGCATGGAAAGAAAGACGAGCTTGCGTGTGTGCGTGCGCGCGTGTGTGTGTGTGTGTGTGGACGCACTAAACAGGAAGTCCAGAGGACACCCATGTACCATGCACTTCAACATTCAAAATCAGTCGTAGCAGAAGAGGGATAGTTCTTGACAAAACAATACAAACGGCAAAAGCTAATTGGCTTAGGTGCACATTTGAACTTTTCCTCAACATGATTTATAACTGCAACGCAAACTTACATTTCCGCCGACGAGCAAATTACTACTGTTTTCACAATTTTTCAAAACCCAAAGTTCATCTTTTGTAGGTGTCATAATTCAACTAAATAGTGCTGCAAAAATAAGTTCGGCGACGTAATCACGACAATGTTTCCTCCTGATTTTCCTTCGGTTTTTTAAATGATCTTGAATGACATGGAGTCTCTGGAAAAAAAAACTAAGTAATCGTGTAATTTTTGCGAAGACCTAAAGTACACGGACAAAGACTCAAAATGAAAAAGTGGACGCCGAGGGAACCGTATGCACTGAGCTTCATCGTTTGAGACCCAATTCAAATGACATACAGGATCTCCAAGCCTGCCCTTCTGCATCACAGCATGGATGTGCATCTCTCCCTCTCCTGCTCTGTGGCTCTCTGCTAGTCCCTCCTGCTTGCTCACTCCCTTGCTGTCCCTGGGGCCCTTCTCCTTTCATCCTCATGCCAAGAGCAATAACCATCTCCGTGGTAACGGCTGGTCATGTGACCTGCACCTGTTCCTCTGGCTGGTTGCCACACGCTGGAGCCATCTGGCCACACACCACACCCGCACGCACGCTCTTCTCTACTTGGCTGCTTCTCTCCCTCCTTCGTCGTGGTCTTGCTTCCTCAACTTCCTGGGTTATCACCCAATCACACTTCATCTTCTGCTGAAATGTCTTTTGCTCTTGGATTCTCACTTAAAAAGTAAATGCAAGGTTGGAGATCACCACAATGTATCCCACCAGGTATCCTTCAATGTTTTTATGCTATTGTATATGGACCATGAAAGATTGAAGAAAGTGATGACGTGATGACCATTTTGGCCAAGGATGCGTTCTGCGTTTTTATCCATACTAAGATCCCGACAGAAGTTGTTCACGGCGGCGAGCATGCCATCACCTGCAGAAGTAAACAATGCGTCATTGGCCTACAAGCAATGTTTCTACTGTAACCAATCATGTGCGTCACTTGCCAGATAAAAGATTGCAGGATTATTGCATACAAACTTTTTTTTTTTTTACGTGTGGCCATGTTAGTGCAATTTTGACTCGTTCACCGATGCGTCAAGTAGGAAACATTTACCTCGCAACTCCCCATTTCTACTTCTCATTGGCGAGGTGGTGAACTGGCAAGCAAAGAATTATCGTATTGACTGCTATGAAATATACTGCGATACATTTTTCCGCCATACAGCCCGGCACGGTACTAGAATGTGTGTCTGGGTGTGTGTACTGCAAACAAAATCCCCACAGCGCACACGTGCACACACACATACACACACAGGGAAGGGAGTGGCAGCTAAGAGCTGGGATATTTATAGTTGCACTTCCTGAGACAAGTAGACAGAGAGGCGGTGCGAGCGAACAGGACGGAGAGAGAAGGTCAAAGGAGCGAATTGAGCTGACTTGGCAAAGTAAAACACCTGATTCTTTCCGTTTGCAACAACAGGGCATAGGCCCACCATCATTGAATGACTCAGGATAAGGGTCACGAGATTAGTCATAAAAGTTATTGTGGTTTGCTTATCTATTCGAAAACATCTCTCAACAAACACTATTTGACCAGTGATTCCAAACCAGGTCTCCATGGTAATAAATCTGTGTATCCACCTGTTGCCATTCATAGTGCAGAACAAGTCGTGTTCAATTAGAAAGGCCCACTTTTCACACCGATTAATGAGTAAGGTAAAACGATAATCATACAACCATTATCGGATTTTTATGACATATTTGTTTGGTGGTGTGCCGTCAGATACAGTATTTCTTATGTAAATTGGACGCCATTTTATGCATCATTTTAAAATGCCACAAAAAAAAAACGATATCTCCGGAACCCATCATCTATTTTGCTAAATTCTTGGTGTTTAGTAAATAAAAAAAAAAAAAGGCAGGTGGCAAGATGAGAAGAGTTGGCAATGAAATTGAGTGGTGCAAAAGGCAAATAAAGGGATGATGCTTGGGTGAGGTTGGTCCACCATTTTAGAGTAGCAGTGAGTGGTCGGCAGCTATTATTATGCTAAATTAACCTGGGAGCTGCAGGACGCCACTCAAGATGGAGGGAAGCCAGAAAACAGATAACAGCTAGTTTGTTTACTCACTCACTCACTCACTCACTCACTCACTCACTCACTCACTCACTCACTCACTCACTCACTCACTCACTCACTCACTCACTCACTCACTCACTCACTCACTCACTCACTCACTGATCTGTGGCTGTGGAGTGGTCAGCAGCATGGCCTTCATTATCATTAGACGCCATTTTCTGCCACAAAGAAAAAAAAAATCCCTCCCCCAATCCACATACAAAAATGCCTGCCCCCTCATCGCCTCGCTAACAATTTACCCCACCCCGTCGCCCCCCCCCCCTCCCCCTTTCTTTGCTAGTGGCCGATGGAAGCATGCATACGCATAAGCCCACCTCCCCCAGCGTTGACCCTTGCCTGCAGCTTTGGCCCTCCCTCTTCCTCAGGATAAAAGGGCCAGCAAGAAACCGAGAAAAAGAAGGAGAGGGAATGAGACTGAAGGCCGAGAAAGGAGCGAGAGAAAAATGGGGGCCGTCCTGACACATTCCACTGTCTGATCAAGTTTCCACCTTCACAATGAAACCAACTTTGACTTTATCAGGCAAATAGTCGCATCTCCACTTTTGCCCCGTGTTTTTGGAACAAAAAGTCAGCAACTGAGATACTGGAGACATGATAAGATAAAATGGAGAATGATTTGATTTGGATTAAAAATCTGACATGATGCATTAATGATGCGCCTTATAGTCCGGTGCGCCTTATATAAGGACAAAGTTTTAAAATGGGTCATTCATTGAAGGTGTGCCTTATAGTCCGGAAAATACGGTAATCAGACAATCTTTTGTCATACAGTGGAAATTTTTAGGGACAATAATGTGCAATATTCCTTTTTAAAGCAATTATCATACAATTCCTACCTGGACTTTTTGGAGATCTTGGCCTTGGGTGTGGAGTTCTTAACTTTCTTCTCCTTGGGTTCTTTGGGAGTCTTGGGGGTCTTGGGTGTTTTAGGCATTTTGGGGGTCTTCGGCTCTTTGGCCTCAGTGCCCTCTGCCTTATCCTTTGGTTTCTTTTTCCTCTTTTTCTTCTCAACAGGTTGGGAACCTCCATCTCCAATTTCTGCGCCAGTACCCTGCTCACACCCTATTAAAGGAAACTCTGACTTGATGCCTTCCTTTAATTTTGTCATGGACTTTTTTCCTTCTTCTTCTCCATCATCTACTTTTGTTTTCTTTTTCTTCTTCTTTTTTGGCTTAGTTTCCTGGTCACTGGGCTGCTCTGAGCTGACAGGCTGTCTAGTGTCACCAGTGCTGACAGCCAGTCTATCAGGAACCATTACTGAAGCATCATCAGATGGGTCCAACTGGGAATGCTGAAGGGGCAAGAAGAAAAATGGAAGTTAGTCTCAGGCGATTTCATTCTTTACAACATAACAAAAAGCTTCAAGAGGTGACAAGATTCAATGCATGTGATGTCACGAGACATAGGATCAAAATGCAGAGAAGACAGAGAATACTTTGTCGATTGCTGCATTGATAAAATTACATCTTTTGGTGGGGGCGGAGTGGCAAACTGGAAAAACTAGGCTTGTCATCATTGGACGCAATCTCAATGCAGACAAATATGCAGATGAGATCCTGCAGTCAGTTACAGCCACTACAGTAGAGGATGAACCATGGCGTATTACGGTTATACTATATTATTATATTATATATACTATATAATTACTCCATTTCAATCATGTTGCTCTTATTTATTTATTCATTCATTGCTCTCATGTATTCATTGTATGTGCCTTCTTGTTTTTACTTTTTGTATTGTTTACGTGAATGTTTTGTTTGTCTGTGGACATATACACATATATACATATATATATATATATATATATATATACATATATATATATATACATATATATATATATATATATATATATATATATATATACATATACATATATATACATACATATATACATACATATATACATATATGTGTGTGTGTGTGTGTTTTGTCACCGTGGGAAACGCAATTTCGATCTCTTTGTGTGTCTTCACATGTGAAGAAATTGACAATAAAGCAGACTTTGACTTTATATACAGTTATAAAAATTTGATAGCACATATGTTAATATTACTAAGTGATAATGTTACTTGTAACTGCAGGGGAGTGCCATTCTATTTGTCACGTGAGAGCCCATCATGAGTCCATCGCATTGATTACAAATCTAGTAACGTCCCTTACTAATGTAACATTAGCCCCCATCCAGGTCTCTTAATAATGACTATCATCAAACTTGTAGTTTATGTATTATATTACCAAGATAACAGGTGACGCTTACGCCCCCGACTGTAATTACATCATACTTATGTTTTGGTTTAGGGCCACAGATTTAGCCTGCAAAAAAAAATCCTCAAAATTTGCTGTCAAAATAATTCATTGAATAGCAAAATATCTTCTCACAGAAAGAAAAAGTCATTTCAAGCCTTGCTATCCAGGCACACATGGACTGCTACTTACTCCTGTGTGCTATACTGTAATTTCCTCCCCCCTCTTCAGCATCAACATTCTAACCTTAGTAAACAAACTGGCTGACACCTCATTTTTCCTTTTTTGCACTCCTGCAATTTCAATCCTCTTTCCTTCTCTTCCTTATTGCTCCAATATATGCTTTCTGTGAAAGGAAACTGGTTACCAGCTGTTGAGAGCCACTCCAGCTGCCTCTCCCCCCTGCCTCTCTTCCATTGCTCCCTCCTCCTTTCTTTCTTGCTCCAGCTGCTCAGGGTCCCAGTAGCAGATGGGAAATCAGGCATCATGACACGAATAAATTATCTCCATACTTCAAAAAGTCACAGTGTGTGTTTTTTGCGAGTATCCGTGTCATTCGAGCAGAAGAGATATACCTCAGAGTGCTTAAATGTATATGGGGGGGGAAGAAATTTGTGACTATTGGTGTGTCTAAATATGTTCCGAAGTGTGTGTGTGTGTGTGCATCAGTAAATTTAACAAGAAAAACAAACTATAGCCCAGCTTGGATGTGCTTCACGTGGAGATGGGGGGGAGGTGCAATCACTCCCAAGTCCACTTGCATCAGACGAAAGCTAATGCACATGTCACACCCAAGCGCTGCAAGGTCACACATCGCACTAAACACTGCACGCAAACACTTGCTGACACACGGAAATACAGCTAGAAAAAAAATGGGGGCTGAGAGGAAAAACAGAAATAGAGACATTTGGGTTAAACAGCGCTACCATGCTGCGTGTTTAAGAAAAAGACCTCCAAAATAGGTTATGATAATAGCTAGCAAAGCCTAGAAGTGGGGCTTGATGAAGAGTATCTTGCCCAGGCATAATCAGAAGATGTAACTCGGGTTTCCCTTTTCATTGACTCGACCAGATGTGAAGCTGATGTGGATCCACTCCGCCATGGTGACAAACTATCCCGCTATTGCTTTGACCGAGGAGGCTGCCGAGGGGTTGCTAAGCACGCTAAAGTGAAATGAGTTAGAAGCTATAAATAAAAAATACTATAATTGTGTTACAATTAATGTGCATCATCTAAGCAATTTCGCACACCGAAATTTATTTATGTCAACTTTATTGAGGTGTTTAATTCTTCTTTATGCCATTTTATTCGTTTGACACTGATTTGCTCTCCTCCTGCCTGAAAGCGTGAAAACCAAAATGCGCTGGACAGGTGAATTGAAAACAAGATTGTGGCCAAATGCACAAGTGATGCTGCGTCTGTTTGTGATTCTGATTGGGTGACAGAAGCGGAAAAATTATTGAATTATGTCATAGGGCATTTGCTTGACACCACTGATTTATTCATTTACATCCGTTGATTTCGCCCAAATCCATCCCCAATTTTTGCATTTAAACTCACACAAAAAAAATAAGGGCATTAGAGAGCCATTTCCTAGAAGCTGCAGAGATAGGGCGAGTTAGATGGTTTGGCAGCTTGCTGACGGCATTCATAAGCGGGGGAGGGGTGAGATCGGCATGTTATATGTCAACTAGAGTGCTGCACGCAACAGCGCGTGCACGTGCGTGTGATGTAGAATAAAGGTCAAAGAACAGTGCTGTGCCAGAGCTGTGACCTTGAGCAGCTGACGAAAGCCCACGTGCGTGTGTGTGTGTGCATACGTATTTGTAATAACTATGCTTAGCGAACAGATGGAGCTTAGTCGAGGAGACACACCGTAATCACAACTGACTGCCCGGTCTGTGTGTGCAAACATGCTGTAGTGGTTGTGTGTTTTTCCAAACAAGTGCATCACAACAATCATTCATCGGTAAGTTATGTCGAACTATAGTTCAGCAAACATGCAGACGCAGGAAAAGGTTTCCACCACCAGGCTCCATACATCTCATTCCAGACCACAATGTGGTTTGTGTGGGCATCTGAGTGACTGTGTGGATGGGAGACTGTGGGGCCTGCAGGCAGCTAGACTTGGGATGGTGCATGCGACGAGCAGAGGCGACAAGCGGCGTTCACCAGCCAAACTAGCATCTAGGTCAGGAGCGCTAGAGAAATTGACTGTGACGACTTAAATGTCAACCGCAAAACGCAGGTCGCAAAAGCTAGAGGTAGGGTGGGTGATGGTCTGGAGGAGCGGTAAGCAGAGAATGCAGAGGGAAAAGGCGATTGGATCGAAGCACGTGAGCCCACAGGGCTGCCATTGTTTGTGAACGAGTCAGTGGAGAAAGGAGGCTTTGAGCGACTAAACAAGCTAATGGAGCAGACGGCACCACCAGCAGTAGCAATGATGCAAAAATCATCATGAAAAACACCAATGTCACCATCTTGGATGCCATCTTGCTTGTTTTCCCCACGTACTTCCTCTTAAGGGGCCCTCATGGGCTTCTTCCCCCCCCCCGCCTGTCACCCTTTCGGACTTAAACTATCTCCCTGAACATCTGGCTACATAACAATAATGAAAAGAAATAAATAAGACTGGGAAAGAGACCTGCAGAGGGAGCGGAAAGAGAGGAGACAGGGAGGAGGCAGAGACAGGAAGGGAGGTTTCCTCTAAAGAGGCGGGGGTGAAGTGGGAGCAAGGGGGAGGAGAGATTATGGTGGTGGCGCCTCTATACGTGTGTGGTAGCTTGTGTGTGCGTGCTGCAAAAATCCATTTCCCCACACACATAGAGGCACAACCACACATGGCCAAGAGCAGACACAAAAGAGCAGAAACACAAAGTGACACCAGCATGAAAAACATAAAAATAAAAAATACCCACAGAGCCTCACTAAACGGTGCCCAATGTACCGCTGTGTTCTCGTATGTCATGTACACACAAACACGGCAAACTTTCCTTGTACTCCAAACACAGAAATGACTCCACCCACATAAAAAACAAACATTCACATATAGTGCATACTTGCACGAGGCCCCCCCCACAAAAAAAAAATCCTGTGTTGCTTGTACAGGCACATAGCAATGCAACTACAAAGCATTTTTTGGTGGAGACTCACCTGTATATTAGGCACTTTCTGTGGGGTGGTGGGGGGTGAGGAAAGTGGGTGGGAGGCAGAAGGTGGCGGTGCCCAATGGTGGGTGCCCTGGTTAGGGGGAGGGGGCGTGCTCTGTAAAGGGTGGGGGGACAGGTGAGTGTGCTGCGTCTGAACATTTTGGTTGGGTGGCAATAAACCGTGGTTCATAGGCAGACTGACAGATGGACCCTGGAAACCGACAGGAGAAGGTTGCATGGGCTGGCCGCTTCTAGAGGCTTGCTGCTGGGAATGGAGGAGATGTGGATCTCCTTGGCTAACTGGTGCTTCAAGAGGCCCTGAACAAAGAAGCGGGACAATCAGTTACATCTAATCAGCATAATAATAATTATTTCTTAGTTTTATCATCAGAGTCATATGGAATGTAAAGTACAAGTGGTACAAGTGTTTACCTTGTTGTGGCTGGAGCAAAGGCCGATTTGGGCCAATTTGGGGACGCTGTTGTCCCATGCCAGAATACATCTGCCCTGCATTGGGGGTTATATTGTGGGTCTGCTGGTGTTGGTGTGGAGCAGACAATGACGTTTGGAGAGGTCTCTGAGGATGTGCGATAGAATTTGGTGGAGACTGCAGGGCCGTGTACCCTGTAACCTCTGTGGGAACTGCTAGTCCTGCACTAGGGGGCCTGACCTGTGGAGGAGGGGGGGTTGGTGTTCCCAAAACCCGCATGGGGGACATTGACGAGGGAGAAGGGTAGGATCCCTGAGCTGGGGGTGGAAGGTGGGACTGGGGTTGATTTGGGGGCTGGGAGTGGATAAGGGGGTGCATAGGCTGGCCCTGTTGCCCTGTCGGCTGTGGTGGCAGTGGGACTGAATGTGTCTGGTGGGACGGCCCGGAAGGGTATCGCTGCCCCGGCTGCCCAGAGGCTGGGCCTGATCCCTGGTTAAACCTTTGGCCAAGCTGCCCAGGTCCCATAGCGGGGCTTGCGTTGCTACTGACAGTAGCATTTGCACCCTGGCCAATCCCAGAACCCATGGCACCATACTGGGCTTGATAACCAGGGTATTGTCCAGCCCCAAAACCGCCCATACCTTGCTGATGTTGATGAGGATGCGGAGGCTGTCGTGAGGGAGAATGTGGGAATCTAGGTGGGTGGCTCACATTGGGGTAACCTTGGCTTTGTGGCTGCGGGTGTCTCATTTGACCCCCCACCATTCCAACATGCCCCATGTAGTGAGACGGTTCTTGAGTAGATTGGTGAGCCATGCTCTGTTGTGGGTAATGTTGAGTTATGCGCGCTGCGTTGGGTGTGGGTTGTTGGCCTTGCATCCCGCCATAGTTGCTTTGAGACATTTGGAAGGCTCCTATCTGGTTGGGGCCACTCCCCGCTTGCGATGCTGCCTGCTGGTATGGTGATCTACTTTGATGCGGTTGCCCCCAAACACCAGCTCCACCCGCTCCACCCCCAGTCTCACCTGGGTAACCGTGATGGGTGTTGCTTGAGTTAGCAGTATTATGGTAGTGGGAAGCCATGCCATTCATAGTTGCATTGACATTTGGTGGCCCCTGGCTAGGACCATTTTGTGACATCATTCTACCACCGGGAGCACCGGCTTGTTCATAGCCTGCGTAGGTGCTGTGGTCGTACATTTGGCCCAATTTAGGCTGTGCTGCTCCAGTACCAAGGACCATCCCCTGGTTGTATGCCCTGTTTCCCTGGTGTTCGTGGTTGAGGGGGGGATTAGTCTGCCGGGGGAGAGTGTTGGATTGGCCCGGCGTTGGCTGCTGAGGAAAACAGTCTCCTAAACCATCCAATCCATCTGAGAACAGCCCTGCATCATCCCCAAATAAACTCAACATCCCTGGGTCCGCCATGGCTGGGTGGGGGCCCACAGAAGGGATGTGTTGGTGCAGGAAAGCCCTTTGCAGCTCCTATCTTGCTACTCCATGGTCCTCTTTAAAGATTCCTGACAAGAAATAGGGGAGGGGGGGGCACAATTTTAGGATGGGATAGCAATCGCTAATGACGCAGAAAATGCAGAGGAGAAATATAATGCTATTTACAATTCTATACTTTACTATCCAAAAGCATCACCAACTCATGAATTAAAATAAAATTCCTAGCATATGGGAAATTGATTGAAATTTGTTTTTCATCATATTATTCACATTCAAAGCATGACATCCACATAACAATAAGGTTCCTAATCCTCCTCTATCACAAATCTAGTGGCAAAAAAAAAAAAAAAAAAAGCGCTTAATCGGTTCCCTACATGACATCATGATCAATGGGTGTACATGAATGGAGGTGAAACCAGCCTAGTGGAGAAAAAATACAGGACCAGTAGCTTCACCTATTTGAACAGCAGCAGCTGTCATCCAGCCAGCAATAACAGGTAACCAAATGTCAAATATTTATACACACCCTGTAGCCTCAATAAACTGAAGTGAGTGGCGAGACAGTCCCTTTGTCACGGTTGTAACATACTTTCTCTGTTGTGCAATATTTGTTCAACTTCAAGAAGAATAAAATCAGAAAAAGTGACATCTTCTTATTTTACTTTTTACATAAAACTCTTAGTTCCTTAAGACTTTCAGTTTTTGGTCTGAGACTGTTCGAATTGTTAGGTGTAAGACCAGCATTTTTTTTTTTTTAATAAAAAGTTGCGCTCAACAGCAAACTACAGCTTCATTGAATTTTCAGCTTCATCCTAAGATCTTTTTCTAAGCTTTTTTTATGTATTACATTTATTGCTATAACATCCTAATTCCTAATATTGGGCCAATCCTGTATCCCAAGCATCGATGTGTAATAGTCTTATTAGTTATTAAAAAAATAGTTAAGTTTTTTTTTTATTTTTTGTTAAATTCCCTTACCAAATTTCTTTCAAAGTAACTTAAGTAGAGAAGCACTTGTGGTAAAGGAAGCAGATTTTCTGATCTGGACTGAACTCAGAAGAGACATTTTGTACATTACAGATGAATGTAAATGAACAAATCCTGTGGCATACCTAAATATAAGGGCTGCATAATATTAAAAAAATATATTGTGATATAGGCCAATAAGTTACTTACTCGGAATTGTATGCTTATCAAACAATCAGACAGAAACTTTAATGTGCACCTCCAACGAGTATTGGCTACTTCTTAAACAAATCAGAAGACACACGAAAACCGTCCCACAGACATATCATCAGCGTGAAGACAGCAATTTGCCAATTTTGCAAACGCAAAGACATTCTTAATGAATCAGTATTCACGCCAACATGTCTACCGGCAGGCAGAGCACTCCGCAGTTCCTGACAAACGACAGCCCCATTGTCTCTTGTTTGCTTATTGGTGCACAATCAAAGAATACAATCTTACTTTACGATTTTTGTTCTGCCGAGATGGAATAAATTCATAAATTGCTTTATAAGTGGGTAGTGGTGGCGATACATTAAAAAGCATACTATACATTTTGATAAAAAAGTTTCCACTTGCACCAGAACCCGATTTTATTATTCCTCAAAATTCGGTATGAATTTGTTCTGATAAATTGAGCCAGCTTAAACTCAACGGCCAATTCATGTACGCACTGCATTTCTGTAGCGATTATCAAACATCAGGTCATTGCAGGCGTTGTCTGCGGAGTCACCAGTTTGGCAACTAAACTGCATGTGGCCTCCAGGCAGTACGACAGGAAATCTCTGCCATGTCAACAACACCATGTTTCCTCTGAGACAGGAACAGACAAACAAAACAAAGTGCGAAAGACTACAGAAAACGCTCCATACGCAAAACCTAACTCGACGGACAAATTTCCTCTGGTGAACACGTGCGCAAGTGAGCACCCACCAATCTCCCATTACCACTTGGGTTTAAGCCACTATAATTTATACCTTTGTTCCCAAATGGAGAACATCAGGCAGTAGCTGGCTAGCTGTGGGTGTAATTATGCTCAAGTGAGGGGATGCTGGCCTGTGTGCTTGAGGCTGGGATTTAAGACCCGGAAGGAAGGAAGAGAGAAAAGGAGGAGGCCAGGGGGGGAGGTGATGGTGGGTGGGGGAGTTCAAGAGAGCAGGAGAAGAGAAAAGCAGCGAGGCAGGGGGAAAATCTGGTTATTTTACACGCGGCTGCCTTGTTAATGGACAGTATGTGAGTGCGCTTCCAGTGTGTGTGTGTTGTACCAGGAAAGGTCTGTGTTTATCTAATCTGTTCCCTTACCATGAGGTAGGAAAAACCACTGGCCACCTCAGACTGATCCTAGAGGCAGACATAGATGCATGCATGCCAGTGCGTGTAGGATGAAGTAGGTCAAGTAATCCCGGTGTATTAGTCAAGTTCGAAAAGATTTGAGACTGACTTGGACATGAGCTCAATAGACAATCATCAGCTTCTCCTTCAGCCTTTTTACATGGGAGTGGAGGTTCTTTGCTACCTCATTTAAAGTTGGGATTATGAGGTTAGACAGTGTACCGTATTTTCCGCACTATAAGGCACACCTAAAAACCTCCAATTTTCTCAAAAGCTGACAGTGGGCCTTATAATCAGGTGCGCCTTATATATGGACCAATATTGAGCCACTACAGAAGGCGTGTCCAAAGTCCAGCCCGCGGGCCAAATGTATATATCTTCTATATGGACAAAGTTTTAAAATGGGCCATTCATTGAAGGTGCGCTTTATAATCCGGTGCGCCTTATATATGGACAAAGTTTTAAAAGATTGTGAACCCGCTCACCATTATTACTTACTACCATCTATTTTATATCTTATTGACATGCGCTTTAAGACCAATGGGAGCGAAAGGCATGAAATATGTCCCCCTGAGATTGGTTAGTTCCTGTTCCAACTCCGCCTGCCTGCATGCCAAAAGCCAATTAACTCCCTGACTCATTTTAAGAGCACTGAAGTCCAAGCAAAGACTCTAAAATTCATTTTTGGGGCCTCCTCAACATGCATTCACGTCTACGTTTTTTTTACCAAGATGCGTAGATGTGAATGAAAGCTTTGAAAGGGATGAGGAAGAACAACAGGATGAGAAACATCAAAACTAGGGTGAATTAAAAGACCTGCACGATTGCACACACATGGGCCAGAGATGTATTTGACATGTCTTGACGCAGAAATCACACAAGCACACGAAAGCTCTCCAAGCCAGCCTCTTTTTTTCTAGGCACAGCACTCAGTCCAGAAGGTCTTCCCTGCAGGAGAAGGGATGGTGATTGTGGGGGATGGTGGTAGAGAGAGATGACAGAGACAGCAATGACACTCCGTTCTGAATGTCACAGTGGCGCTCAAGACCCCCTCACTAACCTTTTGGTTGGAAATGAGAGGGTGGACACCAGACCAAGATGGAGATATGATAATCATAAGAATGAGGGAAAGAAAGAGACATAAAAGAAAGCACATGGGCAGTGACAGAAGGACTGAGTGGGTGGGTGGGTGGATGTGCAGCGATAGATGACAGGATGAAAGTGATGGAGGAAAACAACCGCCCTGCTTCTCATCGCCGCCACGGGGGCAGTCAACCTCTACACATGGCCACAATAGACAAAATGGCCGCAAGTAAACAGAATGGCAAATCATTCTATGAAAGACAATTAGACTATTTTGCCGCCCATCAGTTATTAACGATCATTAATGCTGCGGTGCCTTTTAAAATGCAGAATTTTTAAGATTATCAAATGAATCAACAATCATTTTGGGGAAATAATTAATCGTATAGAGACCTAGAATTGTCCAGATCCTAAGAATTTCAACCTCTCACATTGTCAAAACAACATTTACGATGATTTTGCAAAAACGATACATATCGCCCAACCCTACCGCTAAGTTTATTTAAAGTGCATTGCAGCAAGGCAGCATCACAACAAGCATTTTTCAGCTTTTAAAACAGAAGCATCAAGCCGAGTGGTTGAAATGCCCAGTTTTATGAGGGGAACAAGACCGCAACAAGCAACAACCTCTTGCTAAAATGCAGCGTGCGGTGGAGGAGTGAGGCAAACGACAAGAGGCACGATGGAAAGCGATCACCAAACTATTTTTCAAATTGTTAAGAAAATGAATGAATTTGCAAAAAATGAAGTTGTTTCACTGACAGCCATTATTAGATTCCCTCATTACAGTTTCACAAAAATAAATATTTATGTAGCCCTTCCTGAAAGCAGACTGTGTTAAATACTAAGCTTTGCAAACATTTGATTTAAAAGTGCAATGATTAATAGTGCTGGGTGATCACTCGATAACAATGTGAATCATTATAGAAGTAATCGATAAATACAATGTGTTTAATAAAGTGTTTGATTGTGCTTTTGGTGTAGAGAGCGAGCTGCCTTTCCACCCCGAAAAAAAAAACAACGACGACGACGCAACTACTGCTAACCACAAAAAAAGCAACAGCTAAAATTAAACATCTTCGGAAGGCTATGTGGTGTACATGTGAAGGAGTTCCGTCTCTAACGTGCGACGACGCCAATGTCATGAAACCATGTCAGAAACTTGGCACCGCAGTCAGATTCTAATCAGGAAATTACAAGCAGGTAAGGTATGAAAGAACTATGGCAAGAATGACCTAATGACCTAAATTA
The DNA here is from genome assembly GCF_059516105.1 of Syngnathus floridae. Lineage (NCBI taxonomy): Eukaryota > Metazoa > Chordata > Actinopteri > Syngnathiformes > Syngnathidae > Syngnathus > Syngnathus floridae. The sequence continues at coordinate 9,282,826 of NC_142426.1, read as the reverse complement.
GTCCTAAAGGCTTGGTCACCGGTAATTAGTTGACTACGTTTACACTTTATGAACATTGACTGAAGGTTAATCCTTCATCAAGGAATCTGCTTTGACGTAATGTCTTCAAGTATTTACAGTGCACTACTGGAGGAGCAACTTCACACATTTAACTGGATTACAATGTACACAAAAACAGTTAAGTCTTTTTTCTTATTTGAAATAGATGAAAGAAAATAATTATCAATTATGAGTCATATGAAATACTGTTCTCATATTGTGAAAGATGTTTCAGCCCAGTAACGTCGGTTCATATTTACTGAAAATCGCAGCATATCGAACAAGAAAACCGATTAAATTTTCGTTAAACTTATTCCTTACCAGACAAGCATTCTTGACATGTTTATAAATGAAAAAAAATAGGAAAAAGCAAAAGCAAAAGAAAACTATACTATAACAGCAAACATTTGTTTTGGTTCTTGTGCACCCTTTATTTACCCAAAACTTTTTTGCTTTGCTTCACAAATGGGTATGGCATGGGCTATCCCACACGGTGCTCAGTGGGACCAGGGCTCTAGTCAAGCCCAAAAAATCTTGGTCGACTTTCAGTTGTTCAAATTTTCAACCATCCGATTAGTCGCTGGGGCAGGAAAAAGAGACAACAAAAATGGCAGTTAGCTCTACATTCATTAAATCGGCTGTGTGCTCCAAACCTTATAACAATGCTAAACAATGAAATTTGGAAACACAGTTGATGGGGCTAAATCAGACAAGATGAGAAAAGGGATTCAGCCGCATCGCTCTGCGTCGTTACCGCCTTTCGCTGGCGCAACGGCGCCCGCAGGCCGGTTGATTGGTAGCGCATATCAGCCCTGACAGGATCATCAGGGTGTAATCTATCACTCGCAGAATGGTCAGGTCACCATTTTAATAATGACTGCCATCTAAACGTTGGGTAGGCCACTGGCACCAGTCAAACACAGTGATCTCTCAAAGTTCTAGATTGTGAAGTCAAAAACGGAGTGAATGATTTAAAGTCTTGAGTTTTATACTTCAATATTTAAGAAAAATATCTCATTTATTTATTATTCTTAACAATCTTACAGCATGTTTATGCTCCTCCCACACCCACAGTAATATGGTTATTGGGGGGGGGCAGCTATAACATGGTGGTAGCCATTCCAGTGGACAGCTACTCCTTGCCGCTGTTTTCTCTCAAGCCCCAGGGATGCCGTGGGCGAGCCCGCCAGTGCTTCTCCATCCAGTAAGCTCTCTCTCAACAGCGAGGCCATGACGCTTCATGACCCACCATGCCATTGAACCCATCGCCTCATCGGCATCCCCTCCGAGCCCATCTGCAGCGATGGAACTAGCTTCCCAGCAAGCCTGTGGCAGCCCTTCAGGCAAGCGTGGCTCAATCTCAACACCACCCCACTTACATCTCATCTTGTCCCTTCCCTCTACAAATACGTTATCATAAGACCCAAGATGTTTCAAAATTCTCCATAAATTTTAACGGTATGGCCACAAAAAGGGATGCAGGACCCTAAAGACGGACACCGACCTCCCTAAACGACAAGATACAGCAACAAGCGACGTTGACATGCAAAAAGAAAGGGGAAACACATACATGTAATAATATGAATTGCTTTTTATTGTAATGGTTAGATTAGATGTTCAATACTTTGGTATTTATAAATTCTGAGATGTTGGTAAACGTTCGATACAGAGCGAGCTTAAATGACGCCGGAGCAAAATAGTAAACACACTAAACAGTTTTTCTACATACTATGGAGTATTAATTAATTGTATAAATATTAATTGTCAACAGGGTGTCAAGTGGGATGACAACATTAGGTAGGGGTGGCAGCTTTCACCCCTTGCCACCCTGTAAAACCAAGACGATCATGACATTCGATTGATATTCACAATTCCCAAATTGTTATTTTTCCATGTCTTCTCAATGTGACTAACGTCATTTTTATCCTGACTGCAAGGTCACCCAACACAACTTTGATGAGTAGCCATAACATATGCAAATAACAGGAGATGCTAAACTCTTTCTCAAAGTTTCTTTTTTAACTAAGCCCCCCCCCCCCCCCCCCTCAAACAAACCAACGCAACCGTAGTTTAAAAGGGTCTCTATTCAAACCACAAGAAAAGACAAACGAGAGAAAGAGCAATGGTGGTGAACATCTGTTGTGTGTATGTGTGTGTGGTCGGGGCCTCTTATCTCTCCCTCTGTGGCCCGCTAAACATGACGAGCTGCCATCTTGGCTCACAGACACAAGGTAGTGAGTGGGGGTAGCGGCTCCAAGCTCGACGGCAGACAGGAGGCGGAAAAACAACCATGCGGCACAATTACAAGGACTATATCAGACTATGAGAACATAACTTTGGCGTCATATTTAATAGCCGAGTTTGTTTCGGTGATACTTTTTTTTTTTTTTACGCGGAGGCAAAGTTACGCGAGCGCCACAGGGTGACCATTACGCAAGTTGAGCGATTACAGACCATAATGGAAAAGAGGGCACGATAGCACGAGCGGTACTCGAAATAAAACAACGCTACTCCAACATGCCGAACAAAATGTGATAACGCAAAGTAGTCGAAAGAGTTTCTCCAACATCCGAGGAGCACTGGGGGCATCGGCAGGTGTTTGGAGCCGCAGTTTACTCCCGATCATGTCGAGTAACAAGTGTAACTCAAAACTGTAGTGATCGCCAAACTTGGTCGACGGATGGAATTTGACATCATAATAAAAGTTGTTCACCGTGTCAAACAAATAACAAAAAGCAACATTAAAAACGGAATACGTGGTTTGTTTAACTTACCCAAAGTAAATGCGATGGTCAAATTAACTTTACTCGGCCTAGAGCGAAGCATCCTCTGATAACCGCCCCGAGCAGGTTAGTCACTAGCTCGGGGGCTAATAAGTACACAATGAAGATGAGGGCTGGCTAACACGCTAGCTGAACTTGTGTGTCCTAGCACTGGGCTAACCTCCAGCGGCTAGCGAGGCTAATTAGCCTATCAGTGGCGTTTCGCACGTCGTTCCCAACAGAGGAGTGAGCGCCATTTGGGGGTTTTATTTACGCACAAAAACTGTTCAGTGCGCACTTTGACGACTAACAACACTAGTTTATATGTTTCACGTATTATTAACGCCGTTTAAATTGGTCAAACGTGAGAGAAAAGAACGCGAACGACGCGGTTGATGTAGATGACCGCCTGGCCTCACAATTCCCCCTCCTGTCCTCTGTCCCTCCCGTCCAATAAAACTAGCGACTACTACGGGCACTTCACGATGTCCCCGTCTTATACAAAGGTGAATTCGATGAAAATTAAACTCATGTGGGTCAAACTTTACTTCAATGTGTTAATGGAAGCCAGTTTGGCATTTATCTGCGGTGTTTTGTCCGCCGGGAAGCTCCCTGGGAGATTGGCTCATTCAGTCGGCCAGTGACTCACCTCTACGCTCGAGCCACCTCGTGTCTCCTGAAAGCTCAACACAATTAGCTAACTATGCTAACACCCACACTTCTCTAGTAACTCAAGTAAAATTTTCACAATGAAAAAAACTCAACAAGTCGGAGAAAAACTGATATAGAACAAGAGCGGTTCGCTGTGGCGTCCCGGCGAAAAAAGCTTTCCACTTTCCAAGTAACTATCGGAAAGTGGCTTGTGTGCGTGTGTATGTGTGCGAGTGTGCGATTAGCGGGTGCCAAGGCTAAACTTGCTATTGTTAGCATGTCGGCATGGCTGATACGCAGACCTTCAATGACTTTCTACCTAAATGAGAAATAACCCTGGGAGAGAATATACTCGTCGCCCGAATTCTACAATTTCCCGCGAGTTATCCCGGAATCCAACATCAATCTCCCTCACACTCAGCGAGTGCGATTGCGTTCAAAAGTACCGAAAACTTGCCATTCACCAAATGAAAACGCTCCTAATACATGAATACTGGTTTCACATTAACTACACCACTGAGTGCCAATGATGCTCTAAATATTTTCATTACAAATGTGAATTTAAAATCATCTTACCAAACAAGCTTGGTCACTTCAGGCTCCTTTTTCTTTTCTTTTTTTTTTCAAATCAAATCAACTCCTCGTTAGTGGCGTTAGTATCTCCGTTTGCTCGGGGGAAAAAAAAACCCACCGTGGTCCTTTCTGGCTTTCAATAAACAGAATGAGGGGGAAAAAAGTTGAATTTGAATGTTTACCATGAAATGTATCTCCGGTGGGTCTCGCTTCAGCGACCTCGCCGACAAGTGCGCGATGCGCTTCTCTCCTTTGTGTTAATTTCACTCAAATCGAGTTTAATCCGATCGATCCCTCGGCTGGTCGGTCGCGTTCCCGAGTCCTCCCCTCCAGACACTCGCTCACCTTCCTCGGCCGGGGGGTGCGCGCTCCCGAGGATCTCTCATACAGATAAACAGTCAGCGTGCGCGGTCACTGACCCCGTCGTGCCCGTGTGACGCTCTGTGAGACTCGTTCAATGGTGGCAAACCTAAGTACGTGCACGTTGTTTTATTTTAATTATACGCACAAAAACAAGATTGAAGCCGCTTGCATCCTCCCCAAGTTAACAATTAGCCACCACCAAGAGAACTGTGTGTTGAATGGAACGTGTGAATGAATGTAGAAATCTTTACAAAATAAAACAAATTTGCGCCAAAAGGTTTTTAGATCATAGTTTCGTCACTGTATGAATTAAATTAACATTCATTCATCACAGTTAAATTATGAAACTTAATCTTGCGTCAATTGGACAAATTAACTGACCCATTTTTGATTCAACCTGTCTTAATTTTGTCTTTAAATTATACAAAAATGTTTTTTGGGGGAAGTGGTTCACTCACCTTGTTAATAAATATTTTAAAATGTAATTTTTAAGTAATTATTGACAACCAATCCAGGGTGTTGTAGACTGCCTCCGACATTCCAAAAATGCATATTAGGATAATCTACGATTCTAAATCGTCCATAGGTGTGAATGGTTTGTTTGTCAATGGTGATCATTATATAGCATCTTTAGCCAAACATGTTCAATAGTTTTGCACAAAGCTTAACAACCACATAATTAGTATTCTTGACAAAATAACTCAGCCAAGCAAAACCAGATTAGAACTACGACGTGCTATCTGTATCGACAAAAATAATAAATTCATAGGAATACGCTGCCCCCTATTGGTTTAGCATGGTGACCAAAATTACATATACAACCTTTGATGTCTACATTATGATTGATCAGGTTCGAAAAAATAACATCCCTGTAATGTACACAGGGATCAATACGTCATGCAAAAGTAACCTCAAACGAGTATCAGGAAACGCAATCAAGTGCTCATCTAGATCTCCATTTTTTTTTTATATTGCTCATTATTTGTCTAATTGCCAGTCAAACGTAGGACACGAAATACAATATAAAGAACACTGTTATTTGCTTTACAATACAGAAAAGCAAACAGTACAATTTTCGATGACAAAGCGAGTAAGACCCAGTAAAAAAAAAAAAAAAAATTAAACACCATATTTTCCCACCTTCACAAACAAAAGTGACATGTTGCGTTTAGAATGTTTTATTACAGTTTATTGTGATAGCATTCTTTTTTCTTCATTTTTCATTTTATTTTCTTCCAAAGAACAAACACAACAAATAACTTTTGGGGGCAAGAGGAGAAGCGGGAAAATGAAGATTGAGAGGGGAAGGGAGGAGGGGGACACACAGGTAAGATAGATCAATCCATAGATAGATAAATAGATGCATCAGGTTTGGCTTGATCCTCCCCCTGTAACCACTGTGGAGCTGTTTGTCGACACACACGTGCACTTAAGCGCGCACAATCCTACATGTTGCTTTACAAAGAATAATCTTCAATTGACTTGATTAATATCTGATATATATCTAAAATGACAAAAACAACAACAGAGATCCTTCCCCATATCTTTACAGGCCTTAAAAGATTGTACATTATATATTGTGTGGAGGGCACGTGTGTGCGTACAGGGAATGGGTGGGAGTTATTGATGAGGATTTAAATCGAACATCCCAACAGTCCCAACAGAGAGTAATACATCTCACAGATTTGTGGTAAAGCATGTTTGTTTGCAGCTAATTCATTTTAGCAACTGTCCAAATCTCACAAGAGGGTGGAGTTAAGGCAGACAGCTGATCCTGATGGTAAACATGCTGTTTTGGCGATAAAAAAAAAAAAAAAAAAAAATTACCACAGTCAGAGAAAGAGCGAAGAACAGTAGGGATGCAAGGGGAAATATGAATAAGTAAACAATGCTCAAAAGAGTAAAATGATGCCCGTTACATTGCAAAGCAGGAGTCATTGATCTAGCTCTAAACAACACGTGATATATCTGCCAACTATTTCATGGTGGGAGTCAAAGCTTGCTTAAAAGGGAGATGCCTTGACATTTGAGTCGATTCTCCACCGGGGGACTTTACGTGATCTTGTTAACTGCCCGTTATCATTCACACTTGTCATTTAAAAGAAAAGGGCACCAGCAACCTTTTCAACAGGGTTAGCGAGCAACTGGATTTAAACGAGAATGGTTGAAGGTCCACAAAGGTCTTTTTTTTTTTACATTTCTTTTAAATATTAAAGCCCCGGTGAAGACCGCAACTTGCCAAAGTTCCACTTTTTAACAGCCAAAGAAGCTAGAGAAAAATCTAAACAGCCATATATACACAGAATAGCGAATGATAAATACAGTTAACAAAACGTTTCCAATTATTCCTTTTTTTTTTTGTTTGATTCTCAACTTCATTATGACAGCCACTGCTCTCAACATCCCCTTGACATTTCTTTAACTTTCTTCATTTTTCCACCATTCCAAAAGGATTCATTCTCACACTCGACAGTTTGGTCTTTTATTCTCTCTCCAGGACAATTTAAAACAGCCATATGATTATTTAGTGTTCATTAAATACATTTCACCTGCAAGTTGACATGAAGACAGAACGAAGGAGGGGGAGCAGTTTTATGAGCAGAGGGTAGTGATTTGAAAGACTGACTTCATTGGAATGTCTATATCATATACACGCAAGGGCCTACATGTACAAACATGCCTTGCTACCAATGTGCTGCATCGTTTTCTTTAAAAACATGTGGCGATGTGAGTATATAGGCAACACATGGTTTATTATTCCATCCAGTCAGTGTCAGATGGTATATATCCCCCCCCCACCCACCCACAGGCATGTCTCTGGCTGGACAAATTCACTACCATCATCCCCAGTACAGCTTATCATCATCCTCTCGGTGTCAATTAAAAAAAAAAAAGTGTTAAAACCAATGCATCTTCCCAAGGAAAATGTGAAGTTTAGAATTTTAGTGAGGTAAAGCTGACACCGTTCTTGTAAGGGTTGAGATCATGAATTGCTGCCATGAGACTCTCGGGTATGATTTTTAGCAAAAAAAAAAAAAAGGGTGGTCTGACAGAAGGAAAGCAAGGAAGACACAAATGGATGACAGGATGGAGAGAGACAGATTAACAAACTGTTAATGAGCCTGCAAAGTTCTGCAGAAACACAAGTGGGGGGGGGGGGGGATTGAGGGGTTAAAGGAGGAGGATGAAGAGATCTGTTTTGGGGCCTTCAGCAGCAGCCGCCTCCAGCCTGTTGGCCTCCCTGGCTACCGGGCAGTGTTGAGTTGGTGGTGGGGTGTTGCGGTCCGATCTTAATACCGTTAGCCTGAATGGAGACAGTGAGAATGAAAGTGACATCACGATAAGCGTTCACAACACATGGAATGATTACCCAAGCAAAATCCCCCCCCAAGGCATCAGTATAATTGTTGGGAAGACGGCAGCAAATTAGAGGCTTGGACTTTGCAACGGAGCAAGCTAACGCTAACATCACCCTAACAGCATGAACTCGGTCAGACATAAATCACGGAAAAAAAACATAAAAAATAAAAAGAATAGCAGGAACAAAGTGACTTGTAATACAAACAGGGAAGAAAAAAAAAATCCTGGACCTGCAGGGACTCGTAAGATCACAGCATAGAAGGAGCAACAGGTGCTGCAGAGGAAACACAAGCGCTCAAAGACACGATGAGAAATGAACGGCGTGAATAAAAAAGACAACCTTCGAGAGAGAGAAAGAGAGAGACAGGTGGGCGGACGGCTGAGAGACGTATCACTTTCAAGTCTCGCTCTCTTCTGTTCAATTGAACCCCCCCCACACACACACACTCCCCTTCACTTAGCATTAATGTGCCGAGTTCTCCTCTGTGAGGCCAGCTCGCTCTCTCCCTCTCCTTCTGTATTTATTTATCTCCTTCATTTATAGCGTAACTCACCCTCCTCCTACGTTCAGTAGCAGCCGTGCCTCTGGGAAACACTGTATGCCTTTAAATCACGTTTATTGAGCTAAGGCCATGTGTGTGAGTGTTTTCTCATAGTGGCTGCCAACATTTCTGGTGGGGCTTCCCTTCCTCCCTCTCTCGCTCTCTTACGCTCTCTCAGTCAGTCAGCTGATGTGGTTTGGCCGGCTGGCCTGCCTTCATTCCATCTTGCTGTTTTGAACAAAACCACTCACGGCTGGCTAACGGACTAACATGGACTTACTGTGGACATGGACGCACACTGGCACGGATTTTGTGTTTAGATGCGACACGTTCTGTCGATATTAACGGGCATGTTCGCGAGGATTTTTGGCAAGGACAGTCTGTGAAAGTCCACGGAGCCAAATGCCTGAGAATGATTGTCATTATGTAAGCTACAGAGACACGATTAAGAGGGAATTCGATGCTGCTCAAAGCATGAAGCAAACATGAGGAGCCATAAAGTCCTTGCCAAAAACAACCCAAAAAGTTCAGCTTAGGGCATTTCACTACATTCAGTGACTGATCATATTTGCATTGTTTAAAAAAAAATAAATAAAAATCTCAGCAGTGTGGATAAGATATTTTGTTTTGTCAACTGGTAATCTTTAGCTCCGTTGATTGTATTGGCAAGCAACAGACAAATATGTCAAGACTGGAGTATGATAATAAGAAAAGTTTGAGTAAAAGTAGAAGTTTTACTGCCTCTTGAAACATAAAAAGTGTTGCCAGCGTACCTTTGCAAAAAAATGTCAGATTTCCCCCGATTACACATAGTACCAACATTCCTGTCTGGGCAACTGTTCCACAACAAAGATTACCATCTGTTTGACTAGATGATGGTGAACTGGCCTGTGGCTGACTGGATGAATGTTTGTCTTCTTCTAAATGACTGTGACATTGTTGGAGTGTGAGGAATTTATGAGCTGGCAAACTGCTGCGAGAAAGAGCGAGAGGAAACCTCGAGAATTAAGCGAGTAAAACTGAAAAGCGGCAGAATGTCGGGAGTTTTGTTTGGCAAGAGAACGCCTTGGATGGAAGGGAAAGTGATAATGACAAAAAAAAAAAGTGACCAGTCAAGGTCTTACCTCATTGTTGATATCAAAAACACCCTCTTGGATCTTCTCATAAATCTCCTTGGCTGTGTTGATGAAAGCCTGAAATGGAGACAGAAGATTTTTTACAGCCTTATTGTTTGACTATGCCGACAAGGGGACTGAACGGATATTTTAAGAAACGCTGGGTGGCTCACAACCCAACAACACAAAACAAGAACAGAGATGTTTCTTGACGGACCTTGCATGATGTTACACCATCAAAAAAATAAAAAAAACACCTAATATTTTAGTAAAAGGAAAAATTTGGATTTCAGGGGAACAACAGTTGCAATGAAAAAGAGGTTTTAAAATTATTAGGATTTATTTTATGTTATGATTTTATTTTGATTCTAAAATTATTAGGGTTTATATTACTATTATGTTGCATTGATGTTAAAATCACTACTTGCCACACCAAAAATGTCAGTGCTCCCAATGAATTATAAGCAACATTTTCTTAGTTTTGTGCAGCCCAACTAGTCGGAACTAGTTCTGATAAATGTTTTGTTTGTGGAATACGAATGAAACAGGCAAAAGCCACCTTTTTTTTTTTTTTATCTTCTTCGTCTGGCACCTTGTAAAAATAGACTAATGTACTCAGGGGAAGTTCTCTGGTGCACTCCTGTTCACTTTTGTCCTCTTTACTTGCCTTGACTCCCATGACTTTAATTCAGATGTATTGTAAAGATGGGCTGGGGAGGAGGCAAAGAAATTTGAGGAGGATCGTAGCGAAAGATGAGAAGATTTGACAATGTCAAAAAGGAGGAGCAGAAGTAAAAAGGGCAGAAGACAGGATCATAAGGAATGGGAAAATGGACAAAGATGAGGAGAGGATGCTTACAGAAATGTCTCCTTCCATCAACCCAGTGTCCACCCACAGAGCCTGATGTCAAACCCTTGACACTGATTGGCTGTTGGGTGTTGGGCAGAGGAGGCGGGGCGAAGGCTATGAATATGTATGAACTTTAACTGGCTGATATACTGCTGGAGAAAAGGGCTGATGGCGACGAGGGAGAAAGGAGGAGGGGAAGGGTTGAAGGAGACCAAGACATGAATGGTGGGAAGGACAGAGGGGGCAGGGGGTGGCTGCTTGATGACGAGAAAAAAAAAAAAAAAAAAAAACGGGTAGCTCGAGGAAGCAAGGGGGAGGGGGGGATGAAGAGGAAACGATGGACGGCGGTGGATGAGGAGGGATGGAGCGAGTGCAGATGAAGGGAGCTGAGAAGAGGAGCGGTATCAGGAGGATTCAGAGGACACTAATGAGACAAATTAATCATACCGCACACACAAGGCGCGTGTGCACACCCTCTTCTCGTTTTAACCCCTGAGAGCTCTCGAAAGCGTGTGTATGTGTGTGTGTGTGATAGGAAAGAAAATGGGGCGCAAGAAAAAAAAAAATCAATGTAAACACACACACACACACACACGCCTGGGGCTGGCATGCTATGGAGTGTAGGATGGGATTATTTATGTGATTGGGTAAGTGAGAAAAAGGTCCCAGAAGACAACACTGTGCATTCATTAGACACCAACACCAGAGGTGTTTCTAGAAGGCAGAGCAGTGCTAACATCTTGATATTTCACATCGATGTAAATCATTTTGATTTGCGTGGGGATGATTCATGTATAGCTCCGGAGTTCCCATATTGAAATCTTGATGGGTACTGTAAAATTTGATAAATATCTGGTGTTTTTGTAAAAGGGCTTGCAATAGTCTGTAAAATAATGCCATCAGTTTTTTTAGGGATGTCAGTAGGTTTGGATTGTGTAAGGCAGGAGGAGATTTTGGTTGCGTAACACGTTGAAGGACAGTTTCTTGCGTGAGAGTGTGTGTTGTTACCTCCTCTACGTTTGAGGCCGTCTTGGCTGAGGTCTCCATAAATATGAGGCCGTGTTCTCTGGCGAATGCTTCCCCTTCCTCTTTCTTTACCTCTCTCCGTGACTCTAGGTCGCTGAAAGGCAAAAACGTGGAATGGTGTAAGAAATCGTTTGAAATGAGGAAGCAACCAGTCAGTTAAAAATCGAGCGTATAATTAGATTTTTTTTTGTTGTTGTCTTGAGGTGTGCAACGTATTCATCTTCATCAAGTTACATATTTCTTTCGATCTTGAGTCCACCCAACAAGTACCACAAGAGTTTGACATTGACAAAATTAGAACATAAAAAAAAACAGCATTTGTACGGCGACAAGCTGAGGTTTGCTGCAACTTCCCTATTTTGATGTAACGAGAACGCGGATCAAGCAAAGCGCAACAGCATTGTTGTCTGCAATTATACTGACAAGCTGTCCCATCTATCTTGCAAAACACATTACTTAAGTTCAGGTACAAAGTGAGTCAATAGTCTTATGAAAGCAAGTACCTCATGACTTTTTTTTTTTAATCTTAAAATGTCCATGCTATCTTTAGTCTGGCTCAGAAGATAAATCTAGTTGACGAACTTTCGAACCAATCCCTTCTAGGATTGATGGGAAAATCTTTCAAACATGCAGTCTATCTCAATCCAAAACAAACCTCTTGTTGCCAATGAGCATGATGACCATATTGGAGTTGGAATGTTGGCGAGCATCCTCTAACCAGGTCGTCAAGTGGTTAAAAGTGTCCCTCCTGAAATAAAACGTGGACCGTGACTTGATCACAACATGACATGCATAGCTACTGTACCTAGCATAAATGAGTACATCAAGAGATTTGTTCGAAAACCTTGAGTTTCCTTCTCGAATTAATACAAATTACATTTTAAGGGGCACTAAATACTCCCACAGAAGCAGCCCAGTACTTAAACGAGCAAGCAAACAACATTTTGCAAAGAAAAAAATGTGGCTGATGGGCATAAAAACTCCAAAACAGTTATTATTTTAATCAAACACACTGAATACAAACTGAAACCTAATAGTGCACGGAGTCTGGGATTGGCTGTTACCTTGTGATGTCATAGACGAGCAGTGCTCCTGCTGCTCCTCTGTAATAAGACCTGGTGATGGACCGGAACGACTCTTGACCAGCCTAGAGAGAAACATACATATATTCGTCAAGAGAACTTGAACTCTTAATAATTAAACTGGGTGTAGACAAAAGCCGATCGTTTGGTTTTTGGTGATTTAAATTCACTATAACCGAATAGATTGTCCAGTCCTGATTCCAGTTCCAGGATTTTGTCCAGTTGCGGAGAAGACAGGACAGAGAAGTATTTGTAACTGGACACAATGGAGTTCTCTCTGACTTGCTCCCCCTTATCTTTCACAATTTCTTTCTGTTTCTTCAAGCCTGCGTCATAACTCACTTTTGTCCATACAACAACAATGAGAAAATTCCCACTAACTAGTACGGATGTAACCTTTAAAGGACAGGACAGGCCATCTTGTTCATTTACACCGCCTTCTAATATTCCCCTTTCATTGTCACCTTCACTGTCTGTTCCTTACATCACTCATCATTTCCTTCTTTCCCCATTAGCAAACGTTCCGACCGAGCCCCGAGCCATGTCTATTCATGCCCTGTCTCGGCTCAATGTACAGTCACAATGTTGCCTGTGTCTCATCTGGGCCACACACACAAAACAAAATGCTCTCAGTGCCGGCAGCTGCAGTTCGGCACTGCGTGGAGCTCAGCTGTTAAACCCGACGGGCAGGCTGTGGGTGAATCACTCGCCCAGTCATCCAACTTTGTCAGCCTGTCTTGCCGTGGGGTGAGGCAATCAGTCACTGAGTCAGAGAACTAACGAGTCACCCAAAATCCATCTATCCAGGGAACTCAACCCAGGTTATACAATTCATACTCGCAGCCTGTAAGTAGCCTGATGAACACACACTGGTAAGTATTATATCATGTCCAGATACAAACAGCAGTTTCTTTGTCTTATGAACTAAAGAAAACATGGACAAGTGTCAAGTTTCAACTTGTCTTCAGGTTGGCTTGCAGCAGGCTGATGTGTGTCATCATGGCTGACAACCACTGCTTGGCTGCTTCTTTAAAACATTTGCAATGGAGCTCTGGCGCGCCCTGCTGGTCAAATTGCGCACTGAATGAAACACACCATCCAATCGTGGTTTGGATTATTATTAAATGAATTAATAATTTATCAAAGTGTTTCCAGAATACTTTGTCCACTGGAGTAGCTAAATAAGTTAATCGCACAGCAGTGTAAACAACAGTAATAAGTATGTTTTTAATAACTAAGAACAATGCAGTAGTATTCCTAATGGCTTGTTAATTTTCCATTACAAGTACAGCCTGCAAACTCAACACTTAATCAAGTGTATACTTTTGAAATAAACTGTATCAAAACACTCAATTTTTCATGTGTAAAAATATTACCATAAAGAAAATATATATATATACTTTACCGTATCCCAGATCTGCAGTTTAATCTGTTTGCCATCTATAGTGATCATCCTCGCTCCAAACTCCACCCCTGCATTTAGGAGAGAGCGTGAGATAGTTCAGAAATGCTCTCTGACATCGTGAGTTTAGGAGCAACAGTTAATTAAGTCAGTGATTATCAAATTATTGGATTTTTTTTGATTAATGCAAAAGGCAAGCATTTTGATGGT
>NC_142426.1:8083851-8091351 GCF_059516105.1 Syngnathus floridae | reverse complement strand
CCTTGCCTTGCCTTGTACTCGCCTTGCCTCCCCTCGCCTTGCCTCGCCTTGCCTTGCCTTGCCTTGCCTTGGGTTGTACTTGCCTTGCCTTGCCTTGCCTTGCCTTGCCTTGCCTTGCCTTGCCTTGCCTTGTACTTGCCTTGCCTTGCCTTGCCTTGCCTTGCCTTGCCTTGCCTTGTACTTGCCTCGCCTTGCCTTGCCTTGCCTTGCCTCGCCTTGCCTTGCCTTGCCTTGCCTTGCCTTGCCTTGCCTTGCCTCGCCTCGCCTTGTACTTGCCTTGCCGCGCCTCGCCTCGCACTTGGCCTTGGCCTTGTACTTGCCTTGTACTTGCCTTGTACTTGCCTTGTACTTGCCTCGCCTCGCCTTGTACTGGCCTCGCCTCGACTTGTATTTGCCTTGCCATATCCTTGCCTTGCCTTGCCTTGCCTTGCCTTGCCTTGCCTTGCCTTGCCTTGCCTTGCCTTGCCTTGCGTTGCCTCTTCTTGTACTTGCATTGTACTTGCCTTGTACTTGCCTTGCCTTGCCTTGCCTTGTACTTGTCTTGTACTTGCCTTGCCTCTCCTCTCCTCTCCTTGCCTTGCCTTGCCTTGCCTTGCCTTGCCTTGCCTTGCCTTGCCTCGCCTCGCTTTGCCTCGCTTTGCCTCGCCTCGCCTCGCCTCGCCTCGCCTTGCAATTGCCTTGCCTTGCCTTGCCTTGCCTTGCCGTGCCTTGCCTTGCCTTGCCTTGCCTTGCCTTGTACTCGCCTTGCCTCGCCTCGCCTCGCCTTGTACTTGCCTTGCCTCGCCTTGCCTCGCCCCGCCTCGCCTCGCCTCGCCTCGCCTCGCACTTGTCTCACCTCGCCTTGCCTTGCCTTGCCTTTTCTTGCCTTGCCTTGCCTTGCCTTGCCTTGCCTTGGGTTGTACTTGCCTTGCTTTGCCTTGCTTTGCCTTGCCTTGCCTTGCCTTGCCACGCCTTGCCTTGCCTTGTACTTGCCTTGCCTTGCCTTGCCTTGTACTTGCCTTGCCTTGCCTTGCCTTGCCTTGTCTTGCCTTGCCTTGCCTTGCCTTGCCTTGCCTTGCCTTGTACTTGCCTTGCCTTGCCTTGCCTTGCCTTGCCTTGCCTTGCCTTGCCTTGCCTTGCCTTGCCTTGTACTTGCCTTACCTTGCCTTGCCTTGCCTTGCCTTGCCTTGTACTTGCCTCGCCTCGCCTTGCCTCGCCTCGCCTCGCCTCGCCTCGCCTCGCCTCGCCTCGCCTCGCCTTGCCTTGCCTTGCCTCGCCTTGCCTTGTACTTGCCTTGCCGCGCCTTGCCTCGCCTCGCACTTGCCTCGCACTTACCTCGCACTTGCCTCGCCTCGCCTTGTACTTTCTTGCCTTGCCTTGCCTTGCTTTGCCTTGCCTTGCCTTGCCTTGCCTTGCCTTGCCTTGCCTTGCCTTGTACTAGCCTTGCCTTGCCTTGCCTTGCCTTGTCTTGCCTTGCCTTGCCTTGTACTTGCCTTGCCTTGCCTTGCCTTGCCATGCCTTGCCTTGCCTTGCCTTGCCTTGCCTTGCCTTGCCTTGCCTTGCCTTCTACTTGCCTTGCCTTGCCTTGCCTTACCTTGCCTTCTACTCGCCTTGCCTCGCCTCGCCTCGCCTTGTACTTGCCTTGCCTCGCCTCGCCTCGCCTCGCACTTGTCTCACCTCGCCTCGCCTTGTACTGCCTTGCCTTGCCTTGCCTTGCCTTGCCTTGCCTTGCCTTGCCTTGCCTTGCCTTGCCTTGCCTTGCCTTGCCTTGCCTTGCCTTGCCTTGCCTTGCCTTGCCTTGCCTTGCCTTGCCTTGGGTTGTACTTGCCTTGCCTTGCCTTGCCTTGCCTTGCCTTGTACTTGCCTTGCCTTGCCTTGCGTTGCGTTGCGTTGCGTTGCGTTGCCTTGCCTTGCCTTGCCTTGCCTTGCCTTGCCTTGACTTGCCTTGTACTTGCCTCGCTTCGCCTCGCCTCGCCTCGCCTCGTCTTGCCTTGCCTCGCCTCGCCTCGCCTTGCCTTGCCTTGCCTTGCCTCGCCTTGTACTTGCCTTTCCGCTCCTCGCCTCGCCTCGCACTTGGCCTTGGCCTTGGCCTTGGCCTTTTACTTGCCTTGTACTTGCCTTGTACTTGCCTCGCCTCGCCTTGTACTGGCCTCGCCTCGACTTGTACTTGCCTTGCCATATCCTTGCCTTGCCTTGCCTTGCCTTGCCTTGCCTCTTCTTGTACTTGCCTTGTACTTGCCTTGCCTTGCCTTGCCTTGCCTTGCCTTGTACTTGCCTCGCCTTGCCTTGCCTTGCCTTGCCTTGCCTAGCCTTGCCTTGCCTTGCCTTGCCTTGCCTTGCCTTGCCTTGCCTCGCCTCGCCTTGTACTTGCCTTGCCGCGCCTCGCCTCGCACTTGGCCTTGGCCTTGGCCTTGTACTTGCCTTGTACTTGCCTTGTACTTGCCTCGCCTCGCCTTGTACTGGCCTCGCCTCGACTTGTACTTGCCTTGCCTTGCCTTGCCTTGCCTTGCCGTGCCTTGCCTTGCCTTGCCTTGCCTTGCCTTGTACTCGCCTTGCCTCGCCTCGCCTCGCCTTGTACTTGCCTTGCCTCGCCTCGCCTCGCCTCGCCCCGCCTCGCCTCGCCTCGCACTTGTCTCACCTTGCCTCGCCTTGTACTGCCTTGCCTTGCCTTGCCTTGCCTTGCCATGCCATGCCTTGCCTTGCCTTGCCTTGCCTTGCCTTGCCTTGCCTTGCCTTGCCTTGCCTTGCCTTGCCTTGCCTTGCCTTGCCTTGCCTTGTACTTGCCTTGCCTTGTACTTGCCTTGCACTGCCTTGCACTGCCTTGCACTGCCTTGCCTTGCCTTGCCTTGCCTTGCCCTTGCCCTCGCCCTTGCACTTGCACTTGCAGTTGTACTTGGCCTTGCCTTGCCTTGCCTTGCCTTGCCTTGCCTTGCCTTGCCTTGCCTTGTACTTACCTCACCTCGCCTCGCCTCGCCTCGCCTCGCCTCGCCTTGCCTTGCCTCGCCTCGCCTTGCCTTGCCTTGCCTCGCCTTGTACTTGCCTTGCCGCGCCTCGCCTCGCCTCGCACTTGGCCTTGGCCTTGGCCTAGTACTTGCCTTGTACTTGCCTTGTACTTGCCTCGCCTCGCCTTGTACTGGCCTCGCCTCGACTTGTACTTGCCTTGCCATATCCTTGCCTTGCCTTGCCTTGCCTTGCCTTGCCTTGCCTTGCCTTGCCTTGCCTTGCCTTGCCTTGCGTTGCCTCTTCTTGTACTTGCCTTGTACTTGCCTTGTACTTGCCTTGCCTTGCCTTGCCTTGCCTTGCCTTGCCTTGCCTCGCCTCGCCTCGCCTCGCCTCGCCTCGCTTTGCCTCGCCTCGCCTCGCCTCGCCTCGCCTCGCCTCGCCTCGCCTTGCAATTGCCTTGCCTTGCCTTGCCTTGCCTTGCCTTGCCTTGCCGTGCCTTGCCGTGCCTTGCCTTGCCTTGCCTTGCCTTGCCTTGCCTTGTACTCGCGTTGCCTCGCCTCGCCTCGCCTTGTACTTGCCTTACCTCGCCTCGCCTCGCCCCGCCTCGCATCGCCTCGCCTCGCCTCGCACTTGTCTCACCTCGACTCGCCTTGCCTTGCTTTGCCTTGCCTTGCCTTGCCTTGGGTTGTACTTGCCTTGCTTTGCCTTGGCCTTGTACTTGCCTTGTACTTGCCTCGCCTCGCCTTGTACTTGCCTTGCCTCGACTTGTACCTGCCTTGCAATTTCCTTGCCTTGCCTTGCCTTGCCTTGCCTTGCCTTGCGTTGCCTCTTCTTGTACTTGCCTTGTACTTACCTTGTACTTGCCTTGCCTTGCCTTGCCTTGTACTTGTCTTGTACTTAACTTGCCTCTCCTTGCCTTGCCTTGCCTTGCCTTGCCTCACCTCGCCTTGTACTTGCCTCGCCTCGCCTTGTACTTGCCTCGCCTCGACTTGTACTTGCCTTGCCATTTCCTTGCCTTAAGTTGCCTTGCCTTGCCTTGCCTTGCCTTGCCTTGCCTTGCCTTGCCTTGCCTTGCCTTGCCTTGCCTTGCCTTGCCTTGCCTTGCCTTGCCTTGCCTTGCCTTGCCTTGCCTTGCCTCTTCTTGTACTTGCCTTGTACTTGCCTTGTACTTGCCTTGCCTTGCCTTTTACTTGTCTTGTACTTGCCTTGCCTCGCCTCGCCCGCCTTGCCTCGCCTCGCCTTGCACTTGCCTTGCCTCGCCTCGCCTCGCCTCACCTCGCCTTGTACTGCCTTGCCTTGCCTTGCCTTGCCTTGCCTTGCCATGCCATGCCTTGCCTTGCCTTGCCTTGCCTTGCCTTGTACTTGCCTTGCCTTGTACTTGCCTTGCACTGCCTTGCACTGCCTTGCACTGCCTTGCCTTGCCTTGCCCTTGCCCTCGCCCTTGCATTTGCACTTGCCCTTGCAGTTGCACTTGTACTTGTACTTGTACTTGGCCTTGCCTTGCCTTGCCTTGCCTTGCCTTGCCTTGCCTTGCCTTGCCTTGCCTTGCCTTGCCTTGCCTTGCCTTGCCTTGCCGTGCCGTGCCGTGCCGTGCCGTGCCGTGCCTTGCCTTGCCTTGCCTTGCCTTGCCTTCTACTCGCCTTGCCTCGCCTCGCCTCGCCTCGCCTTGTACTTGCCTTGCCTCGCCTCGCCTCGCCTTGCCTTGTACTTGCCTCGCCTCGCCTCTTCTCGCCTCGCCTCGCCTCGCCTCGCCTCGCCTCGCCTTGCCTCGCCTTGTACTTGCCTCGCCTCGCCTCGCCTCGCCTCGCCTCGCCTCGCCTTGCACTTGCCTTGCCTTGCCTTGCCTTGCCTTGCCTTGCCTTGCCTTGCCTTGCCTTGCCGTGCCGTGCCGTGCCTTGCCTTGCCTTGCCTTGCCTTGCCTTGCCTTCTACTCGCCCTGCCTCGCCTCGCCTCGCCTCGCCTTGTACTTGCCTTGCCTCGCCTCGCCTTGCCCCGCCTCGCCTCGCCTCGCCTCGCACTTGTCTCACCTCGCCTCGCCTTGTACTGCCTTGCCTTGCCTTGCCTTGCCTTGCCTTGCCTTGCCTTGCCTTGCCTTGCCTTGCCTTGCCTTGCCTTGCCTTGCCTTGCCTTGCCTTGCCTTGCCTTGCCTTGCCTTGCCTTGCCTTGCCTTGCCTTGCCTTGCCTTGCCTTGCCTTGCCTTGGGTTGTACTTGCCTTGCCTTGCCTTGCCTTGCCTTGCCTTGCCTTGCCTTGCCTTGCCTTACCTCGCCTCGCCTCGCCTCGCCTCGCCTCGCCTTGCCTTGCCTTGCCTCGCCTCGCCTTGCCTTGCCTTGCCTCGCCTCGCCTTGTACTTGCCTTGCCGCGCCTCGCCTCGCCTCGCACTTGGCCTTGGCCTTGGCCTTGTACTTGCCTTGTACTTGCCTCGCCTCGCCTTGTACTGGCCTCGCCTCGACTTGTACTTGCCTTGGCATATCCTTGCCTTGCCTTGCCTTGCCTTGCCTTGCCTTGCCTTGCCTTGCCTTGCCTTGCCTTGCCTTGCCTTGCCTTGCCTTGCCTTGCCTTGCCTTGCCTTGCCTTGCCTTGCCTTGCCTTGCCTTGCCTTGCCTCTTCTTGTACTTGCCTTGTACTTGCCTTGTACTTGCCTTGCCTTGCCTTGCCTTGCCTTGCCTTGCCTTGCCTTGCCTTGCCTTGCCTTGCCTCGCCTCGCCTCGCCTCGCCTCGCTTTGCCTCGCCTCGCCTCGCCTCGCCTCGCCTTGCAATTGCCTTGCCTTGCCTTGCCTTGCCGTGCCGTGCCTTGCCTTGCCTTGCCTTGCCTTGCCTTGCCTTGCCTTGCCTTGCCTTGCCTTGCCTTTTCTTGTACTCGCCTTGCCTCGCCTCGCCTCGCCTTGTACTTGCCTTGCCTTGTACTTGCCTTGCCTTGCCTTGCCTTGCCTTGTACTTACCTCGCCTCGCCTCGCCTCGCCTCGCCTCGCCTTGCCTTGCCTTGCCTTGCCTCGCCTCGCCTTGCCTTGCCTTGTCTCGCCTCGCCTTGTACTTGCCTTGCCGCGCCTCGCCTCGCCTCGCACTTGGCCTTGGCCTTGTACTTGCCTTGTACTTGCCTCGCCTCGCCTTGTACTGGCCTCGCCTCGACTTGTACTTGCCTTGGCATATCCTTGCCTTGCCTTGCCTTGCCTTGCCTTGCCTTGCCTTGCCTTGCCTTGCCTTGCCTTGCCTTGCCTTGCCTTGCCTTGCCTTGCCTTGCCTTGCCTTGCCTTGCCTTGCCTTGCCTCTTCTTGTACTTGCCTTGTACTTGCCTTGTACTTGCCTTGCCTTGCCTTGCCTTGCCTTGCCTTGCCTTGCCTTGCCTTGCCTTGCCTTGCCTTGCCTCGCCTCGCCTCGCCTCGCCTCGCCTCGCTTTGCCTCGCCTCGCCTCGCCTCGCCTTGCAATTGCCTTGCCTTGCCTTGCCGTGCCTTGCCTTGCCTTGCCTTGCCTTGCCTTGCCTTGCCTTGGGTTGTACTTGCCTTGCCTTGCCTTGCCTTGCCTTGCCTTGCCTTGCCTTGCCTTGCCTTGCCTTGTACTTGCCTTGCCTTGCCTTGCCTTGCCTTGCCTTGCCTTGCCTTGTACTTGCCTCGCCTCGCCTCGCCTCGCCTCGCCTCGCCTTGCCTTGCCTTGCCTCGCCTCGCCTTGCCTTGCCTTGCCTTGCCTTGCCTCGCCTCGCCTCGCCTTGTACTTGCCTTGCCTTGCCTCGCCTTGCCTCGCACTTGGCCTTGGCCTTGTCCTTGGCCTTGTACTTGCCTTGTACTTGCCTTGTACTTGCCTCGCCTCGCCTTGTACTGGCCTCGCCTCGACTTGTACTTGCCTTGCCATATCCTTGCCTTGCCTTGCCTTGCCTTGCCTTGCCTTGCTTTGCCTTGCTTTGCCTCTTCTTGTACTTGCCTTGTACTTGCCTTGTACTTGTCTTGCCTTGCCTTGCCTTGTACTTGTCTTGTACTTGCCTTGCCTCTCCTCTCCTTGCCTTGCCTTGCCTTGCCTTGCCTCGCCTCGCCTCGCCTCGCTTTGCCTCGCCTCGCCTCGCCTTGCAATTGCCTTGCCTTGCCTTGCCTTGCCTTGCCTTGCCTTGCCTTGCCGTGCCTTGCCTTGCCTTGCCTTGCCTTGCCTTGCCTTGTACTCGCCTTGCCTCGCCTCGCCTTGTACTTGCCTTGCCTCGCCTCGCCTCGCCTCGCCCCGCCTCGCCTCGCCTCGCCTCGCCTCGCACTTGTCTCACCTCGCCTTGCCTTGCCTTGCCTTGCCTTGCCTTGGGTTGTACTTGCCTTGCTTTGCCTTGCTTTGCCTTGCTTTGCCTTGCCTTGCCTTGCCTTGCCTTGCCTTGCCTCGCCTTGCCTTGTACTTGCCTTGCCTTGCCTTGCCTTGTACTTGCCTTGCCTTGCCTTGCCTTGCCTTGCCTTGTACTTGCCTTGCCTTGCCTTGCCTTGCCTGGTCTTGTACTTGGCTTACCTTGCCTTGCCTTGCCTTGTACTTGCCTTGCTTCGCCTCGCCTCGCCTCGCCTCGCCTCGCCTTGCCTTGCCTTGCCTCGCCTCGCCTTGCCTTGCCTTGCCTTG
>NC_142426.1:8073851-8078851 GCF_059516105.1 Syngnathus floridae | reverse complement strand
GTACTTGCATTGTACTTGCCTTGTACTTGCCTTGCCTTGCCTTGCCTTGTACTTGTCTTGTACTTGCCTTGCCTCTCCTCTCCTCTCCTTGCCTTGCCTTGCCTTGCCTTGCCTTGCCTTGCCTTGCCTCGCCTCGCTTTGCCTCGCTTTGCCTCGCCTCGCCTCGCCTCGCCTCGCCTTGCAATTGCCTTGCCTTGCCTTGCCTTGCCTTGCCGTGCCTTGCCTTGCCTTGCCTTGCCTTGCCTTGTACTCGCCTTGCCTCGCCTCGCCTCGCCTTGTACTTGCCTTGCCTCGCCTTGCCTCGCCCCGCCTCGCCTCGCCTCGCCTCGCCTCGCACTTGTCTCACCTCGCCTTGCCTTGCCTTGCCTTTTCTTGCCTTGCCTTGCCTTGCCTTGCCTTGCCTTGGGTTGTACTTGCCTTGCTTTGCCTTGCTTTGCCTTGCCTTGCCTTGCCTTGCCACGCCTTGCCTTGCCTTGTACTTGCCTTGCCTTGCCTTGCCTTGTACTTGCCTTGCCTTGCCTTGCCTTGCCTTGTCTTGCCTTGCCTTGCCTTGCCTTGCCTTGCCTTGCCTTGTACTTGCCTTGCCTTGCCTTGCCTTGCCTTGCCTTGCCTTGCCTTGCCTTGCCTTGCCTTGCCTTGCCTTGCCTTGTACTTGCCTTACCTTGCCTTGCCTTGCCTTGCCTTGCCTTGTACTTGCCTCGCCTCGCCTTGCCTCGCCTCGCCTCGCCTCGCCTCGCCTCGCCTCGCCTCGCCTTGCCTTGCCTTGCCTCGCCTTGCCTTGTACTTGCCTTGCCGCGCCTTGCCTCGCCTCGCACTTGCCTCGCACTTACCTCGCACTTGCCTCGCCTCGCCTTGTACTTTCTTGCCTTGCCTTGCCTTGCTTTGCCTTGCCTTGCCTTGCCTTGCCTTGCCTTGCCTTGCCTTGCCTTGCCTTGTACTAGCCTTGCCTTGCCTTGCCTTGCCTTGTCTTGCCTTGCCTTGCCTTGTACTTGCCTTGCCTTGCCTTGCCTTGCCATGCCTTGCCTTGCCTTGCCTTGCCTTGCCTTGCCTTGCCTTGCCTTGCCTTCTACTTGCCTTGCCTTGCCTTGCCTTACCTTGCCTTCTACTCGCCTTGCCTCGCCTCGCCTCGCCTTGTACTTGCCTTGCCTCGCCTCGCCTCGCCTCGCACTTGTCTCACCTCGCCTCGCCTTGTACTGCCTTGCCTTGCCTTGCCTTGCCTTGCCTTGCCTTGCCTTGCCTTGCCTTGCCTTGCCTTGCCTTGCCTTGCCTTGCCTTGCCTTGCCTTGCCTTGCCTTGCCTTGCCTTGCCTTGGGTTGTACTTGCCTTGCCTTGCCTTGCCTTGCCTTGCCTTGTACTTGCCTTGCCTTGCCTTGCGTTGCGTTGCGTTGCGTTGCGTTGCGTTGCCTTGCCTTGCCTTGCCTTGCCTTGCCTTGCCTTGACTTGCCTTGTACTTGCCTCGCTTCGCCTCGCCTCGCCTCGCCTCGTCTTGCCTTGCCTCGCCTCGCCTCGCCTTGCCTTGCCTTGCCTTGCCTCGCCTTGTACTTGCCTTTCCGCTCCTCGCCTCGCCTCGCACTTGGCCTTGGCCTTGGCCTTGGCCTTTTACTTGCCTTGTACTTGCCTTGTACTTGCCTCGCCTCGCCTTGTACTGGCCTCGCCTCGACTTGTACTTGCCTTGCCATATCCTTGCCTTGCCTTGCCTTGCCTTGCCTTGCCTCTTCTTGTACTTGCCTTGTACTTGCCTTGCCTTGCCTTGCCTTGCCTTGCCTTGTACTTGCCTCGCCTTGCCTTGCCTTGCCTTGCCTTGCCTAGCCTTGCCTTGCCTTGCCTTGCCTTGCCTTGCCTTGCCTTGCCTCGCCTCGCCTTGTACTTGCCTTGCCGCGCCTCGCCTCGCACTTGGCCTTGGCCTTGGCCTTGTACTTGCCTTGTACTTGCCTTGTACTTGCCTCGCCTCGCCTTGTACTGGCCTCGCCTCGACTTGTACTTGCCTTGCCTTGCCTTGCCTTGCCTTGCCGTGCCTTGCCTTGCCTTGCCTTGCCTTGCCTTGTACTCGCCTTGCCTCGCCTCGCCTCGCCTTGTACTTGCCTTGCCTCGCCTCGCCTCGCCTCGCCCCGCCTCGCCTCGCCTCGCACTTGTCTCACCTTGCCTCGCCTTGTACTGCCTTGCCTTGCCTTGCCTTGCCTTGCCATGCCATGCCTTGCCTTGCCTTGCCTTGCCTTGCCTTGCCTTGCCTTGCCTTGCCTTGCCTTGCCTTGCCTTGCCTTGCCTTGCCTTGCCTTGTACTTGCCTTGCCTTGTACTTGCCTTGCACTGCCTTGCACTGCCTTGCACTGCCTTGCCTTGCCTTGCCTTGCCTTGCCCTTGCCCTCGCCCTTGCACTTGCACTTGCAGTTGTACTTGGCCTTGCCTTGCCTTGCCTTGCCTTGCCTTGCCTTGCCTTGCCTTGCCTTGCCTTGCCTTGCCTTGGCCTTGGCCTTGGCCTTGGCTTTGTCTTGTACTTGCCTTGTACTTGCCTTATACTTGCCTTGCCTTGTACTTGCCTTGCCTCGCCTCGCCTTGTACTTGCCTCGCCTCGCCTCGCATTTGCCTTGTACTTGCCTTGCCTTGCCTTGTACTTGCCTCGCCTCGCCTCGCCTCGCCTCGCCTCGCCTTGCCTTGCCTCACCTCGCCTCGCCTTGCCTCGCCTCACCTCGCCTTGCACTTGCCTTGCCTTGCCTTGCCTTGCCTTGCCTTGCCTTGCCTTGCCGTGCCGTGCCTTGCCTTGTCTTCTACTCGCCTTGCCTCGCCTCGCCTCGCCTTGTACTTGCCTTGCCTTGCCTTGCCTTGCCTTGCCTTGCCTTGCCTTGCCTTGCCTTGCCTTGCCTTGCCTTGCCTTGCCTTGCCTTGCCTTGGGTTGTACTTGCCTTGCCTTGCCTTGCCTTGCCTTGCCTTGCCTTGCCTTGCCTTGCCTTGCCTTGCCTTGCCTTGCCTTGCCTTGCCTTGCCTTGCCTTGCCTTGCTTTGCCTTGCGTTGCCTCTTCTTGTACTTGCCTTGTACTTGCCTTGTACTTGCCTTGCCTTGCCTTGCCTTGTACTTGTCTTGTACTTGCCTTGCCTCCCCTCTCCTTGCCTTGCCTTGCCTTGCCTTGCCTTGCCTTGCCTTGCCTCGCCTCGCCTCGCCTCGCCTCGCCTCGCTTTGCCTCGCCTCGCCTCGCCTCGCCTTGCAATTGCCTTGCCTTGCCTTGCCTTGCCTTGCCTTGCCTTGCCGTGCCTTGCCTTGCCTTGCCTTGCCTTGCCTTGCCTTGTACTCGCCTTGCCTCGCCTCGCCTTGTACTTGCCTTGCCTCGCCTCGCCTCGCCCCGCCTCGCCTCGCCTCGCACTTGTCTCACCTCGCCTTGCCTTGCCTTGCCTTGCCTTGGGTTGTACTTGCCTTGCTTTGCCTTGCTTTGCCTTGCCTTGCCTTGCCTTGCCTTGCCTTGCCTTGCCTTGTACTTGCCTTGCCTTGCCTTGCCTCGCCTTGCCTTGCCTTGCCTTGCCTTGCCTTGCCTTGTACTTGCCTTGCCTTGCCTTGCCTTGCCTTGCCTTGTACTTGGCTTACCTTGCCTTGCCTTGCCTTGCCTTGTACTTGCCTTGCCTCGCTTCGCCTCGCCTCGCCTCGCCTCGCCTTGCCTCGCCTCGCCTCGCCTTGCCTTGCCTTGCCTCGCCTCGCCTCGCCTCGCCTCGCCTTGTACTTGCCTTGCCTTGCCTCGCCTTGCCTCGCACTTGGCCTTGGCCTTGGCCTTGGCCTTGGCCTTGGCCTTGTACTTGCCTTGTACTTGCCTTGTACTTGCCTCGCCTCGCCTTGTACTTGCCTCGCCTCGACTCGCCTCGCCTTGCCTTGCCTTGCCTTGCCTCGCCTCGCCTCGCCTTGCCTCGCCTCGCCTCGCCTTTCACTTGCCTTGCCTTGCCTTGCCTTGCCTTGCCTTGCCTTGCCTTGCCGTGCCTCGCCTTGCCTTGCCTTGCCTTGCCTTGTACTTGCCTCGCCTGCCTCGCCTCACCTTGTACTTGCCTTGTACTTGCCTTGCCTTGTACTTGCTTTGTACTTGCCTTGCCTTGCCTTGCCTTGTACTTGCCTTGCCTTGCCTTGCCTTGCCTTGCCTTGCCTTGCCTTGTACTTGCCTTGTACTTGACTTGCCTTGCCTTGCCTTGCCTTGCCTTGCCTTGCCTTGCCTTGCCTCGCCTTGCCTCGCCTCGCCTCGCCTCGCCTTGCACTTGCCTTGCCTTGCCTTGCCTTGCCTTGCCTTACCTTGCCTTGCCTTGCCTTGCCTTGTCTTGCCTTGCCTTGCCTTGCCGTGCCTTGCCTTGCCTTGCCTTGCCTTGCCTTGCCTTGCCTTGCCTTGCCTTGCCTTGCCTTGCCTTGCCTTGCCTTGCCTTGCCTTGTACTCGCCTTGCCTCGCCTCGCCTCGCCTCGCCTCGCCTTGTACTTGCCTTGCCGCGCCTCGCCTCGCCTCGCACTTGGCCTTGGCCTTGGCCTTGGCCTTTTACTTGCCTTGTACTTGCCTTGTACTTGCCTCGCCTCGCCTTGTACTGGCCTCGCCTCGACTTGTACTTGCCTTGCCATATCCTTGCCTTGCCTTGCCTTGCCTTGCCTTGCCTTGTACTTGCCTTGTATTTGCCTTGTACTTGCCTTGCCTTGCCTTGCCTTGTACTTGTCTTGTACGTGCCTTGCCTCTCCTTGCCTTGCCTTGCCTTGCCTTGCCTTGCCTTGCCTTGCCTTGCCTTGCCTCGCCTCGCCTTGCCTCGCCTCGCCTCGCCTCGCCTTGCACTTGCCTTGCCTTGCCTTGCCTTGCCTTGCCTTGCCTTGCCTTGCCTTGCCTTGCCTTGGGTTGTACTTGCCTTGCCTTGCCTTGCCTTGCCTTGCCTTGCCTTGCCTTGCCTTGCCTTGCCGTGCCTTGCCTTGCCTTGCCTTGCCTTGTACTCGCCTTGCCTCGCCTCGCCTCGCCTCGCCTCGCCTTGTACTTGCCTTGCCGCGCCTCGCCTCGCCTCG
>NC_142426.1:8033851-8068851 GCF_059516105.1 Syngnathus floridae | reverse complement strand
TTGCCTTGCCTTGCCTTGTACTTGTCTTGTACTTGCCTTGCCTCTCCTCTCCTTGCCTTGCCTTGCCTTGCCTTGCCTCGCCTCGCCTCGCCTCGCTTTGCCTCGCCTCGCCTCGCCTTGCAATTGCCTTGCCTTGCCTTGCCTTGCCTTGCCGTGCCTTGCCTTGCCTTGCCTTGCCTTGCCTTGCCTTGCCTTGTACTCGCCTTGCCTCGCCTCGCCTTGTACTTGCCTTGCCTCGCCTCGCCTCGCCCCGCCTCGCCTCGCCTCGCCTCGCCTCGCACTTGTCTCACCTCGCCTTGCCTTGCCTTGCCTTGCCTTGCCTTGGGTTGTACTTGCCTTGCTTTGCCTTGCTTTGCCTTGCTTTGCCTTGCCTTGCCTTGCCTTGCCTTGCCTTGCCTTGCCTCGCCTTGCCTTGTACTTGCCTTGCCTTGCCTTGTACTTGCCTTGCCTTGCCTTGCCTTGCCTTGCCTTGCCTTGCCTTGCCTTGCCTTGCCTTGTACTTGCCTTGCCTTGCCTTGCCTTGCCTGGTCTTGTACTTGGCTTACCTTGCCTTGCCTTGCCTTGTACTTGCCTTGCTTCGCCTCGCCTCGCCTCGCCTCGCCTCGCCTCGCCTCGCCTCGCCTTGCCTTGCCTTGCCTCGCCTCGCCTTGCCTTGCCTTGCCTTGCCTTGCCTTGCCTCGCCTCGCCTCGCCTTGTACTTGCCTTGCCTTGCCTCGCCTTGCCTCGCACTTGGCCTTGGCCTTGGCCTTGTACTTGCCTTGTACTTGCCTTGTACTTGCCTCGCCTCGCCTTGTACTGGCCTCGCCTCGACTTGTACTTGCCTTGCCATATCCTTGCCTTGCCTTGCCTTGCCTTGCCTTGCCTTGCCTTGCCTTGCCTTGCCTTGCCTTGCCTTGCCTTGCTTTGCCTTGCGTTGCCTCTTCTTGTACTTGCCTTGTACTTGCCTTGCCTTGCCTTGCCTTGTACTTGTCTTGTACTTGCCTTGCCTCTCCTCTCCTTGCCTTGCCTTGCCTTGCCTTGCCTTGCCTCGCCTCGCCTCGCCTCGCCTTGCCTTGCCTTGCCTTGCCTTGCCTTGCCTCGCCTCGCCTCGCACTTGCCTTGCCTTGCCTTGCCTTGCCTTGCCTTGCCTTGCCTTGCCTTGCCTTGCCTTGCCTTGCCTCGCCTCGCCTCGCCTCGCCTCGCCTCGCCTCGCCTTGCCTCGCCTCGCCTTGCCTTGCCTTGCCTTGCCTTGCTTTGTACTCGCCTTGCCTCGCCTCGCCTCGCCTCGCCTTGTACTGCCTTGCCTTGCCTTGCCTTGCCATGCCATGCCTTGCCTTGCCTTGCCTTGCCTTGCCTTGCCTTGCCTTGCCTTGCCTTGCCTTGCCTTGCCTTGCCTTGTACTTGCCTTGCCTTGTACTTGCCTTGCACTGCCTTGCACTGCCTTGCCTTGCCTTGCCTTGCCCTTGCCCTCGCCCTTGCACTTGCACTTGCAGTTGTACCTGGCTTTGCCTTGCCTTGCCTTGCCTTGCCTTGCCTTGCCTTGACTTGCCTTGCCTTGCCTTGCCTTGCCTTGCCTTGCCTTGCCTTGGCCTTGGCCTTGGCTTTGTCTTGTACTTGCCTTGTACTTGCCTTATACTTGCCTTGCCTTGCCTTGTACTTGCCTTGCCTCGCCTCGCCTTGTACTTGCCTCGCCTCGCCTCGCATTTGCCTTGTACTTGCCTTGCCTTGCCTTGCCTTGTACTTGCCTCGCCTCGCCTCGCCTCGCCTCGCCTTGCCTTGCCTTGCCTTGCCTTGCCTTGCCTCGCCTCGCCTCGCCTTGCCTCGCCTCGCCTCGCCTCGCCTTGCCTCGCCTCGCCTTTCACTTGCCTTGTCTTGCCTTGCCTTGCCTTGCCGTGCCGTGCCGTGCCTTGCCTTGCCTTCTACTCACCTTGCCTCGCCTCGCCTCGCCTCGCCTTGTACTTGCCTTGCCTTGCCTTGCCTTGCCTTGCCTTGGCTTGCCTTGCCTTGCCTTGCCTTGCCTTGCCTTGCCTTGGGTTGTACTTGCCTTGCCTTGCCTTGCCTTGCCTTGCCTTGCCTTGCCTTGCCTTGCCTTGCCTTGCCTTGCCTTGTACTTGCCTTGCCTTGCCTTGCCTTGTACTTGCCTCGCCTCGCCTTGCCTTGCCTTGCCTTGCCTCGCCTTGCCTTGCCTTGCCTTGCCTCGCCTCGCTTTGTACTTGCCTTGCCACGCCTCGCCTTGCCTCGCACTTGGCCTTGGCCTTGTACTTGTCTTGTACTTGCCTTGTACTTGCCTCGCCTCGCCTTTTACTGGCCTTGCCTCGACTTGTACTTGCCTTGCCATATCCTTGCCTTGCCTTGCCTTGCCTTGCCTTGCCTTGCCTTGCCTTGCCTTGCCTTGCCTTGCCTTGCTTTGCCTTGCGTTGCCTCTTCTTGTACTTGCCTTGTACTTGCCTTGTACTTGCCTTGCCTTGTACTTGTCTTGTACTTGCCTTGCCTCTCCTCTCCTCTCCTCTCCTTGCCTTGCCTTGCCTTGCCTTGCCTTGCCTTGACTTGACTTGCCTCGCCTCGCCTCGCCTTGCCTTGCCTTGCCTCGCCTCGCCTCGCCTCGCCTCGCCTCGCTTTGCCTCGCCTCGCCTCGCCTCGCATCGCCTTGCAACTGCCTTGCCTTGCCTTGCCTTACCTTGCCGTGCCTTGCCTTGCCTTGCCTTGCCTTGCCTTGCCTTGCCTTGCCTTGTACTCGCCTTGCCTCGCCTCGCCTTGTACTTGCCTTGCCTCGCCTCGCCTCGCCCCGCCTCGCCTCGCCTCGCCTCGCACTTGTCTCACCTCGCCTTGCCTTGCCTTGCCTTGCCTTGCCTTGGGTTGTACTTGCCTTGCTTTGCCTTGCTTTGCCTTGCCTTGCCTTGCCTTGCCTTGCCTCGCCTCGCCTTGCCTTGCCTTGCCTTGTACTCACCTTGCCTTGCCTTGCCTTGCCTTGCCTTGCCTTGCCTTGCCTTGCCTTGCCTTGCCTTGCCTTGCCTTGTACTTGCCTTGCCTTGCCTTGCCTTGTACTTGCCTTGCCTTGCCTTGCCTTGCCTTGCCTTGCCTTGTACTTGCCTCACCTCGCCTCGCCTCGCCTCGCCTCGCCTCGCCTCGCCTTGCCTTGCCTTGCCTTGCCTCGCCTCACCTTGTACTTGCCTTGCCGCGCCTTGCCTCGCCTCGCACTTGCCTCGCACTTACCTCGCACTTGCATCGCCTCGCCTTGTACTTTCTTGCCTTGGCTTGCCTTGCTTTGCCTTGCCTTGCCTTGCCTTGCCTTGTACTTGCCTTGCCTTGCCTTGCCTTGTACTAGCCTTGCCTTGCCTTGCCTTGCCTCGCCTTGCCTTGCCTTGCCTTGCCTTGCCTTGCCTTGTACTTGCCTTGCCTTGCCTTGCCTTGCCTTGCCTTGCCTTCTACTTGCCTTGCCTTGCCTTGCCTTACCTTGCCTTCTACTTGCCTTACCTCGCCTCGCCTCGCCTTGTACTTGCCTTGCCTCGCCTCGCCTCGCACTTGTCTCACCTCGCCTCGCCTTGTACTGCCTTGCCTTGCCTTGCCTTGCCTTGCCTTGCCTTGCCTTGCCTTGCCTTGCCTTGCCTTGCCTTGCCTTGCCTTGCCTTGCCTTGCCTTGCCTTGCCTTGCCTTGCCTTGCCTTGCCTTGCCTTGCCTTGCCTTGCCTTGGGTTGTACTTGCCTTGCCTTGCCTTGCCTTGCCTTGCCTTGCCTTGCCTTGCCTTGCCTTGCCTTGCCTTGCCTTGTTCTTGCCTTGCCTTACCTTGCCTTGCCTTGCCTTGCCTTGCCTTGCCTTGACTTGCCTTGCCTTGCCTTGACTTGCTTTGTACTTGCCTCGCCTCGCCTCGCCTCGGCTTGCCTTGCCTCGCCTCGCCTTGCCTTGCCTTGCCTTGCCTCGCCTCGCCTTGTACTTGCCTTGCCGCGCCTCGCCTCGCCTCGCACTTGGCCTTGGCCTTGGCCTTTTACTTGCCTTGTACTTGCCTCGCATCGCCTTGTACTGGCCTCGCCTCGGCTTGTACTTGCCTTGCCATATCCTTGCCCTGCCTTGCCTTGCCTTGCCTTTTCTTGCCTTGCCTTGCCTTGCCTTGCCTTGCCTCTTCTTGTACTTGCCTTGTACTTGCCTTGTACTTGCCTTGCCTTGCCTTGCCTTGTACTTGTCTTGTACGTGCCTTGCCTCTCCTTGCCTTGCCTTGCCTTGCCTTGCCTTGCCTTGCCTTGCCTTGCCTTGCCTTGCCTTGTACTCGCCTTGCCTCTTCTCGCCTCGCCTTGTACTTGCCTCGCCTCGCCTCGCCTCGCCTCGCCCCGCCTCGCCTCGCCTCGCCTCGCACTTGTCTCACCTCGCCTCGCCTTTTACTGCCTTTCCTTGCCTTGCCTTGCCTTGCCTTGCCTTGCCTTGCCTTGCCTTGCCTTGCCTTGCCTTGGGTTGTACTTGCCTTGCCTTGCCTTGCCTTGCCTTGCCTTGCCTTGCCTTGCCTTGCCTTGCCTTGCCTTGCCTTGCCTTGCCTTGCCTTGCCTTGCCTTCTACTTGCCTTGCCTTGCCTTGCCTTACCTTGCCTTCTACTCGCCTTGCCTCGCCTCGCCTCGCCTTGTACTTGCCTTGCCTCGCCTCGCCTCGCACTTGTCTCACCTCGCTTCGCCTTGTACTGCCTTGCCTTGCCTTGCCTTGCCTTGCCTTGCCTTGCCTTGCCTCGCCTCGCCTCGCCTCGCCTCGCCTCGCCTCGCCTTTGCCTTGCCTTGCCTTGCCTTGCCTTGCCTTGCCTCGCCTCGCCTCGCCTCGCCTCGCCTCGCCTCGCCTCGCCTCGCCTCACCTCGCCTCGCCTCGCCTCGCCTCGCCTCGCCTTGCACTTGCCTTGCCTTGCCTTGCCTTGCCTTGCCTTGCCTTGCCTTGCCTTGCCTTGCCTTGCCTTGTACCTGCCTTGCCTTGCCTTGCCTTGTACTTGCCTTACCTTGCCTTGCCTTGCCTTGCCTTGCCTTGCCTTGTACTTGCCTCGCCTCGCCTCGCCTCGCCTCGCCTTGCCTTGCCTTGCCTTGCCTCGCCTTGCCTTGCCTTGCCTTGCCTTGTACTTGCCTCGCCTTGCCTTGTACTTGCCTCGCCTCGCCTTGTCTCGCCTCGCCTCGCCTCGCCTCGTACGTGTACTTGCCTTGCCTTGTACTTGCCTTGTACTTGTCTTGTACTTGCCTTGAACTTGCCGTGCCTTATACTTGCCTTGTACTTGCCTTGTACTTGCCTTGCCTTGCCTTGCCTTGTACTTGCCTTGCCTTGCCTTGCCTTGCCTTGTACTTGCCTTGTACTTGCCTTGCCTTGCCTTGTACTTGCCTTGCCTCGCCTCGCCTTGTACTTGCCTCGCCTCGCCTCGCACTTGCCTTGCCTTGCCTTGCCTTGTACTTGCCTCGCCTCGCCTCGCCTCGCCTCGCCTTGCCTTGCCTTGCCTTGCCTTGCCTTGCCTTGCCTTGCCTTGCCTTGCCTTGCCTTGCCTTGCCTTGCCTTGCCTTGGGTTGTACTTGCCTTGCCTTGCCTTGCCTTGCCTTGCCTTGCCTTGCCTTGTACTTGCCTTGCCTTGCCTTGCCTTGTACTTGTCTTGTACGTGCCTTGCCTCTCCTTGCCTTGCCTTGCATTGCCTTGCCTTGCGTTGCCTTGCCTTGTACTCGCCTTGCCTCTTCTCGCCTCGCCTTGTACTTGCCTCGCCTCGCCTTGCCTCGCCTCGCCTCGCCCCGCCTCGCCTCGCCTCGCCTCGCACTTGTCTCACCTCACCTCGCCTTTTACTGCCTTTCCTTGCCTTGCCTTGCCTTTCCTTGCCTTGCCTTGCCTTGCCTTGCCTTGCCTTGCCTTGCCTTGCCTTGCCTTGCCTTGGGTTGTACTTGCCTTGCCTTGCCTTGCCTTGCCTTGCCTTGCCTTGCCTTGCCTTGCCTTGCCTTGCCTTACCTTGCCTTGCCTTGCCTTGCCTTGCCTTGCCTTGCCTTGCCTTGCCTTGCCTTGCCTTGCCTTGCCTTGCCTTGCCTTCTACTTGCCTTGCCTTGCCTTGCCTTACTTTGCCTTCTACTCGCCTTGCCTCGCCTCGCCTCGCCTTGTACTTGCCTTGCCTCGCCTCGCCTCGCACTTGTCTCACCTCGCTTCGCCTTGTACTGCCTTGCCTTGCCTTGCCTTGCCTTGCCTTGCCTCGCCTCGCCTCGCCTCGCCTCGCCTCGCCTTTGCCTTGCCTTGCCTTGCCTTGCCTCGCCTCGCCTCGCCTCGCCTCGCCTCGCCTCGCCTCGCCTCGCCTTGCACTTGCCTTGCCTTGCCTTGCCTTGCCTTGCCTTGCCTTGCCTTGTACTTGCCTTGCCTTGCCTTGCCTTGACTTGTACTTGCCTTACCTTGCCTTGCCTTGCCTTGCCTTGCCTTGCCTTGTACTTGCCTCACCTCGCCTCGCCTCGCCTCGCCTCGCCTCGCCTCGCCTCGCCTTGCCTTGCCTTGCCTTGCCTCGCCTTGCCTTGCCTTGCCTTGCCTTGCCTTGCCTTGCCTTGCCTTGTACTTGCCTCGCCTTGCCTTGTACTTGCCTCGCCTCGCCTTGTCTCGCCTCGCCTCGCCTCGACTTGTACTTGCCTTGCCATATCCTTGCCTTGCCTTGCCTTGCCTTGCCTTGCCTTGCCTTGCCTTGCCTTGTACTTGCCTTGTACTTGCCTTGTACTTGCCTTGCCTTGCCTTGCCTTGTACTTGTCTTGTACGTGCCTTGCCTCTCCTTGCCTTGCCTTGCCTTGCCTTGCCTTGCCTTGCCTCGCCTCGCCTCGCCTCGCCTCGCCTTGTACTTGCCTTGCCGCGCCTCGCCTCGCCTCGCACTTGGCCTTGGCCTTGGCCTTGGCCTTTTACTTGCCTTGTACTTGCCTTGCCTTGCCTTGGGTTGTACTTGCCTTGCCTTGCCTTGCCTTGCCTTGCCTTGCCTTGCCTTGCCTTGCCTTGCCTTGCCTTGCCTTGCCTTGCCTTGTACTTGCCTTGCCTTGCCTTGCCTTGCCTTGCCTTGCCTTGCCTTGTACTTGCCTCGCCTCGCCTCGCCTCGCCTTGCCTTGCCTTGCCTCGCCTCGCCTTGCCTTGCCTTGCCTTGCCTTGCCTCGCCTCGCCTCGCCTTGTACTTGCCTTGCCTTGCCTCGCCTTGCCTCGCACTTGGCCTTGGCCTTGGCCTTGGCCTTGTACTTGCCTTGTACTTGCCTTGTACTTGCCTCGCCTCGCCTTGTACTGGCCTCGCCTCGACTTGTACTTGCCTTGCCATATCCTTGCCTTGCCTTGCCTTGCCTTGCCTTGCTTTGCCTTGCTTTGCCTCTTCTTGTACTTGCCTTGTACTTGCCTTGTACTTGTCTTGCCTTGCCTTGCCTTGTACTTGTCTTGTACTTGCCTTGCCTCTCCTCTCCTTGCCTTGCCTTGCCTTGCCTTGCCTCGCCTCGCCTCGCCTCGCTTTGCCTCGCCTCGCCTCGCCTTGCAATTGCCTTGCCTTGCCTTGCCTTGCCTTGCCGTGCCTTGCCTTGCCTTGCCTTGCCTTGCCTTGCCTTGTACTCGCCTTGCCTCGCCTCGCCTTGTACTTGCCTTGCCTCGCCTCGCCTCGCCCCGCCTCGCCTCGCCTCGCCTCGCCTCGCACTTGTCTCACCTCGCCTTGCCTTGCCTTGCCTTGCCTTGCCTTGGGTTGTACTTGCCTTGCTTTGCCTTGCTTTGCCTTGCTTTGCCTTGCCTTGCCTTGCCTTGCCTTGCCTTGCCTTGCCTTGCCTCGCCTTGCCTTGTACTTGCCTTGCCTTGCCTTGCCTTGTACTTGCCTTGCCTTGCCTTGCCTTGCCTTGCCTTGCCTTGTACTTGCCTTGCCTTGCCTTGCCTTGCCTGGTCTTGTACTTGGCTTACCTTGCCTTGCCTTGCCTTGTACTTGCCTTGCTTCGCCTCGCCTCGCCTCGCCTCGCCTCGCCTCGCCTTGCCTTGCCTTGCCTCGCCTCGCCTTGCCTTGCCTTGCCTTGCTTTGCCTTGCCTCGCCTCGCCTCGCCTTGTACTTGCCTTGCCTTGCCTCGCCTTGCCTCGCACTTGGCCTTGGCCTTGGCCTTGTACTTGCCTTGCCTTGCCTTGTACTTGCCTCGCCTCGCCTTGTACTGGCCTCGCCTCGACTTGTACTTGCCTTGCCATATCCTTGCCTTGCCTTGCCTTGCCTTGCCTTGCCTTGCCTTGCCTTGCCTTGCCTTGCCTTGCCTTGCCTTGCCTTGCCTTGCCTTGCCTTGCCTTGCCTTGCCTTGCCTTGCTTTGCCTTGCGTTGCCTCTTCTTGTACTTGCCTTGTACTTGCCTTGCCTTGCCTTGCCTTGTACTTGTCTTGTACTTGCCTTGCCTCTCCTCTCCTTGCCTTGCCTTGCCTTGCCTTGCCTTGCCTCGCCTCGCCTCGCCTCGCCTCGCCTCGCCTTGCCTTGCCTTGCCTTGCCTTGCCTCGCCTCGCCTCGCACTTGCCTTGCCTTGCCTTGCCTTGCCTTGCCTTGCCTTGCCTTGCCTTGCCTTGCCTTGCCTCGCCTCGCCTCGCCTCGCCTCGCCTCGCCTCGCCTTGCCTCGCCTCGCCTTGCCTTGCCTTGCCTTGCCTTGCTTTGTACTCGCCTTGCCTCGCCTCGCCTCGCCTCGCCTTGTACTGCCTTGCCTTGCCTTGCCTTGCCATGCCATGCCTTGCCTTGCCTTGCCTTGCCTTGCCTTGCCTTGCCTTGCCTTGCCTTGCCTTGTACTTGCCTTGCCTTGTACTTGCCTTGCACTGCCTTGCACTGCCTTGCCTTGCCTTGCCTTGCCCTTGCCCTCGCCCTTGCACTTGCACTTGCAGTTGTACCTGGCTTTGCCTTGCCTTGCCTTGCCTTGCCTTGCCTTGCCTTGACTTGCCTTGCCTTGCCTTGCCTTGCCTTGCCTTGCCTTGGCCTTGGCCTTGGCCTTGGCTTTGTCTTGTACTTGCCTTGTACTTGCCTTATACTTGCCTTGCCTTGCCTTGTACTTGCCTTGCCTCGCCTCGCCTTGTACTTGCCTCGCCTCGCCTCGCATTTGCCTTGTACTTGCCTTGCCTTGCCTTGCCTTGTACTTGCCTCGCCTCGCCTCGCCTCGCCTTGCCTTGCCTTGCCTTGCCTTGCCTTGCCTCGCCTCGCCTTGCCTCGCCTCGCCTCGCCTCGCCTTGCCTCGCCTCGCCTTTCACTTGCCTTGTCTTGCCTTGCCTTGCCTTGCCGTGCCGTGCCGTGCCGTGCCGTGCCTTGCCTTGCCTTCTACTCACCTTGCCTCGCCTCGCCTCGCCTCGCCTTGTACTTGCCTTGCCTTGCCTTGCCTTGCCTTGCCTTGGCTTGCCTTGCCTTGCCTTGCCTTGCCTTGGGTTGTACTTGCCTTGCCTTGCCTTGCCTTGCCTTGCCTTGCCTTGCCTTGCCTTGCCTTGCCTTGCCTTGCCTTGCCTTGCCTTGTACTTGCCTTGCCTTGCCTTGCCTTGTACTTGCCTCGCCTCGCCTTGCCTTGCCTTGCCTTGCCTCGCCTTGCCTTGCCTTGCCTTGCCTTACCTCGCTTTGTACTTGCCTTGCCACGCCTCGCCTTGCCTCGCACTTGGCCTTGGCCTTGTACTTGTCTTGTACTTGCCTTGTACTTGCCTCGCCTCGCCTTTTACTGGCCTTGCCTCGACTTGTACTTGCCTTGCCATATCCTTGCCTTGCCTTGCCTTGCCTTGCCTTGCCTTGCCTTGCCTTGCCTTGCCTTGCCTTGCCTTGCCTTGCCTTGCTTTGCCTTGCGTTGCCTCTTCTTGTACTTGCCTTGTACTTGCCTTGTACTTGCCTTGCCTTGTACTTGTCTTGTACTTGCCTTGCCTCTCCTCTCCTCTCCTTGCCTTGCCTTGCCTTGCCTTGCCTTGACTTGACTTGCCTCGCCTCGCCTCGCCTTGCCTTGCCTTGCCTCGCCTCGCCTCGCCTCGCCTCGCCTCGCCTCGCCTCGCTTTGCCTCGCCTCGCCTCGCATCGCCTTGCAACTGCCTTGCCTTGCCTTGCCTTACCTTGCCGTGCCTTGCCTTGCCTTGCCTTGCCTTGCCTTGCCTTGCCTTGCCTTGCCTTGCCTTGTACTCGCCTTGCCTCGCCTCGCCTTGTACTTGCCTTGCCTCGCCTCGCCTCGCCCCGCCTCGCCTCGCCTCGCCTCGCACTTGTCTCACCTCGCCTTGCCTTGCCTTGCCTTGCCTTGCCTTGGGTTGTACTTGCCTTGCTTTGCCTTGCTTTGCCTTGCCTTGCCTTGCCTTGCCTTGCCTCGCCTCGCCTTGCCTTGCCTTGCCTTGTACTCACCTTGCCTTGCCTTGCCTTGCCTTGCCTTGCCTTGCCTTGCCTTGCCTTGCCTTGCCTTGTACTTGCCTTGCCTTGCCTTGCCTTGCCTTGCCTTGTACTTGCCTTGCCTTGCCTTGCCTTGCCTTGCCTTGCCTTGCCTTGCCTTGTACTTGCCTCACCTCGCCTCGCCTCGCCTCGCCTCGCCTCGCCTCGCCTCGCCTTGCCTTGCCTTGCCTTGCCTCGCCTCACCTTGTACTTGCCTTGCCGCGCCTTGCCTCGCCTCGCACTTGCCTCGCACTTACCTCGCACTTGCATCGCCTCGCCTTGTACTTTCTTGCCTTGGCTTGCCTTGCTTTGCCTTGCCTTGCCTTGCCTTGCCTTGTACTTGCCTTGCCTTGCCTTGCCTTGTACTAGCCTTGCCTTGCCTTGCCTCGCCTTGCCTTGCCTTGCCTTGCCTTGCCTTGTACTTGCCTTGCCTTGCCTTGCCTTGCCTTCTACTTGCCTTGCCTTGCCTTGCCTTACCTTGCCTTCTACTTGCCTTACCTCGCCTCGCCTCGCCTTGTACTTGCCTTGCCTCGCCTCGCCTCGCACTTGTCTCACCTCGCCTCGCCTTGTACTGCCTTGCCTTGCCTTGCCTTGCCTTGCCTTGCCTTGCCTTGCCTTGCCTTGCCTTGCCTTGCCTTGCCTTGCCTTGCCTTGCCTTGCCTTGCCTTGCCTTGCCTTGCCTTGGGTTGTACTTGCCTTGCCTTGCCTTGCCTTGCCTTGCCTTGCCTTGCCTTGCCTTGCCTTGCCTTGTTCTTGCCTTGCCTTACCTTGCCTTGCCTTGCCTTGCCTTGCCTTGACTTGCCTTGCCTTGCCTTGACTTGCTTTGTACTTGCCTCGCCTCGCCTCGCCTCGGCTTGCCTTGCCTCGCCTCGCCTTGCCTTGCCTTGCCTTGCCTCGCCTCGCCTTGTACTTGCCTTGCCGCGCCTCGCCTCGCCTCGCACTTGGCCTTGGCCTTGGCCTTGGCCTTTTACTTGCCTTGTACTTGCCTCGCATCGCCTTGTACTGGCCTCGCCTCGGCTTGTACTTGCCTTGCCATATCCTTGCCCTGCCTTGCCTTGCCTTGCCTTTTCTTGCCTTGCCTTGCCTTGCCTTGCCTCTTCTTGTACTTGCCTTGTACTTGCCTTGTACTTGCCTTGCCTTGCCTTGCCTTGTACTTGTCTTGTACGTGCCTTGCCTCTCCTTGCCTTGCCTTGCCTTGCCTTGCCTTGCCTTGCCTTGCCTTGTACTCGCCTTGCCTCTTCTCGCCTCGCCTTGTACTTGCCTCGCCTCGCCTCGCCTCGCCTCGCCTCGCCCCGCCTCGCCTCGCCTCGCCTCGCCTCGCACTTGTCTCACCTCGCCTCGCCTTTTACTGCCTTTCCTTGCCTTTCCTTGCCTTGCCTTGCCTTGCCTTGCCTTGCCTTGCCTTGCCTTGCCTTGGGTTGTACTTGCCTTGCCTTGCCTTGCCTTGCCTTGCCTTGCCTTGCCTTGCCTTGCCTTGCCTTGCCTTGCCTTGCCTTGCCTTGCCTTGCCTTCTACTTGCCTTGCCTTGCCTTGCCTTACCTTGCCTTCTACTCGCCTTGCCTCGCCTCGCCTCGCCTTGTACTTGCCTTGCCTCGCCTCGCCTCGCACTTGTCTCACCTCGCTTCGCCTTGTACTGCCTTGCCTTGCCTTGCCTTGCCTTGCCTTGCCTTGCCTTGCCTTGCCTTGCCTTGCCTTGCCTTGCCTTGCCTTGCCTTGCCTTGCCTTGCCTTGCCTTGCCTTGCCTTGCCTTGCCTTGCCTTGCTTTGCCTTGCGTTGCCTCTTCTTGTACTTGCCTTGTACTTGCCTTGCCTTGCCTTGCCTTGTACTTGTCTTGTACTTGCCTTGCCTCTCCTCTCCTTGCCTTGCCTTGCCTTGCCTTGCCTTGCCTCGCCTCGCCTCGCCTCGCCTCGCCTTGCCTTGCCTTGCCTTGCCTTGCCTCGCCTCGCCTCGCACTTGCCTTGCCTTGCCTTGCCTTGCCTTGCCTTGCCTTGCCTTGCCTTGCCTTGCCTTGCCTCGCCTCGCCTCGCCTCGCCTCGCCTCGCCTCGCCTTGCCTCGCCTCGCCTTGCCTTGCCTTGCCTTGCCTTGCTTTGTACTCGCCTTGCCTCGCCTCGCCTCGCCTCGCCTTGTACTGCCTTGCCTTGCCTTGCCTTGCCATGCCATGCCTTGCCTTGCCTTGCCTTGCCTTGCCTTGCCTTGCCTTGCCTTGCCTTGCCTTGCCTTGTACTTGCCTTGCCTTGTACTTGCCTTGCACTGCCTTGCACTGCCTTGCCTTGCCTTGCCTTGCCCTTGCCCTCGCCCTTGCACTTGCACTTGCAGTTGTACCTGGCTTTGCCTTGCCTTGCCTTGCCTTGCCTTGCCTTGCCTTGCCTTGACTTGCCTTGCCTTGCCTTGCCTTGCCTTGCCTTGCCTTGGCCTTGGCCTTGGCTTTGTCTTGTACTTGCCTTGTACTTGCCTTATACTTGCCTTGCCTTGCCTTGTACTTGCCTTGCCTCGCCTCGCCTTGTACTTGCCTCGCCTCGCCTCGCATTTGCCTTGTACTTGCCTTGCCTTGCCTTGCCTTGTACTTGCCTCGCCTCGCCTCGCCTCGCCTTGCCTTGCCTTGCCTTGCCTTGCCTTGCCTCGCCTCGCCTTGCCTCGCCTCGCCTCGCCTCGCCTTGCCTCGCCTCGCCTTTCACTTGCCTTGTCTTGCCTTGCCTTGCCTTGCCGTGCCGTGCCGTGCCGTGCCGTGCCTTGCCTTGCCTTCTACTCACCTTGCCTCGCCTCGCCTCGCCTCGCCTTGTACTTGCCTTGCCTTGCCTTGCCTTGCCTTGCCTTGGCTTGCCTTGCCTTGCCTTGCCTTGCCTTGCCTTGGGTTGTACTTGCCTTGCCTTGCCTTGCCTTGCCTTGCCTTGCCTTGCCTTGCCTTGCCTTGCCTTGCCTTGCCTTGCCTTGCCTTGTACTTGCCTTGCCTTGCCTTGCCTTGTACTTGCCTCGCCTCGCCTTGCCTTGCCTTGCCTTGCCTCGCCTTGCCTTGCCTTGCCTTGCCTCGCCTCGCTTTGTACTTGCCTTGCCACGCCTCGCCTTGCCTCGCACTTGGCCTTGGCCTTGTACTTGTCTTGTACTTGCCTTGTACTTGCCTCGCCTCGCCTTTTACTGGCCTTGCCTCGACTTGTACTTGCCTTGCCATATCCTTGCCTTGCCTTGCCTTGCCTTGCCTTGCCTTGCCTTGCCTTGCCTTGCCTTGCCTTGCTTTGCCTTGCGTTGCCTCTTCTTGTACTTGCCTTGTACTTGCCTTGTACTTGCCTTGCCTTGTACTTGTCTTGTACTTGCCTTGCCTCTCCTCTCCTCTCCTTGCCTTGCCTTGCCTTGCCTTGCCTTGACTTGACTTGCCTCGCCTCGCCTCGCCTTGCCTTGCCTTGCCTCGCCTCGCCTCGCCTCGCCTCGCCTCGCCTCGCTTTGCCTCGCCTCGCCTCGCCTCGCATCGCCTTGCAACTGCCTTGCCTTGCCTTGCCTTACCTTGCCGTGCCTTGCCTTGCCTTGCCTTGCCTTGCCTTGCCTTGCCTTGCCTTGCCTTGCCTTGTACTCGCCTTGCCTCGCCTCGCCTTGTACTTGCCTTGCCTCGCCTCGCCTCGCCCCGCCTCGCCTCGCCTCGCCTCGCACTTGTCTCACCTCGCCTTGCCTTGCCTTGCCTTGCCTTGCCTTGGGTTGTACTTGCCTTGCTTTGCCTTGCTTTGCCTTGCCTTGCCTTGCCTTGCCTTGCCTCGCCTCGCCTTGCCTTGCCTTGCCTTGTACTCACCTTGCCTTGCCTTGCCTTGCCTTGCCTTGCCTTGCCTTGCCTTGCCTTGCCTTGCCTTGTACTTGCCTTGCCTTGCCTTGCCTTGCCTTGTACTTGCCTTGCCTTGCCTTGCCTTGCCTTGCCTTGCCTTGCCTTGCCTTGTACTTGCCTCACCTCGCCTCGCCTCGCCTCGCCTCGCCTCGCCTCGCCTCGCCTCGCCTTGCCTTGCCTTGCCTTGCCTCGCCTCACCTTGTACTTGCCTTGCCGCGCCTTGCCTCGCCTCGCACTTGCCTCGCACTTACCTCGCACTTGCATCGCCTCGCCTTGTACTTTCTTGCCTTGGCTTGCCTTGCTTTGCCTTGCCTTGCCTTGCCTTGTACTTGCCTTGCCTTGCCTTGCCTTGTACTAGCCTTGCCTTGCCTTGCCTTGCCTCGCCTTGCCTTGCCTTGCCTTGCCTTGCCTTGCCTTGTACTTGCCTTGCCTTGCCTTGCCTTGCCTTCTACTTGCCTTGCCTTGCCTTGCCTTACCTTGCCTTCTACTTGCCTTACCTCGCCTCGCCTCGCCTTGTACTTGCCTTGCCTCGCCTCGCACTTGTCTCACCTCGCCTCGCCTTGTACTGCCTTGCCTTGCCTTGCCTTGCCTTGCCTTGCCTTGCCTTGCCTTGCCTTGCCTTGCCTTGCCTTGCCTTGCCTTGCCTTGCCTTGCCTTGCCTTGCCTTGCCTTGCCTTGCCTTGCCTTGCCTTGGGTTGTACTTGCCTTGCCTTGCCTTGCCTTGCCTTGCCTTGCCTTGCCTTGCCTTGCCTTGCCTTGCCTTGCCTTGTTCTTGCCTTGCCTTACCTTGCCTTGCCTTGCCTTGCCTTGCCTTGACTTGCCTTGCCTTGCCTTGACTTGCTTTGTACTTGCCTCGCCTCGCCTCGCCTCGGCTTGCCTTGCCTCGCCTCGCCTTGCCTTGCCTTGCCTTGCCTCGCCTCGCCTTGTACTTGCCTTGCCGCGCCTCGCCTCGCCTCGCACTTGGCCTTGGCCTTGGCCTTGGCCTTTTACTTGCCTTGTACTTGCCTCGCATCGCCTTGTACTGGCCTCGCCTCGGCTTGTACTTGCCTTGCCATATCCTTGCCCTGCCTTGCCTTGCCTTGCCTTTTCTTGCCTTGCCTTGCCTTGCCTTGCCTTGCCTCTTCTTGTACTTGCCTTGTACTTGCCTTGTACTTGCCTTGCCTTGCCTTGCCTTGTACTTGTCTTGTACGTGCCTTGCCTCTCCTTGCCTTGCCTTGCCTTGCCTTGCCTTGCCTTGCCTTGCCTTGCCTTGTACTCGCCTTGCCTCTTCTCGCCTCGCCTTGTACTTGCCTCGCCTCGCCTCGCCTCGCCTCGCCTCGCCCCGCCTCGCCTCGCCTCGCCTCGCCTCGCCTCGCACTTGTCTCACCTCGCCTCGCCTTTTACTGCCTTTCCTTGCCTTTCCTTGCCTTGCCTTGCCTTGCCTTGCCTTGCCTTGCCTTGCCTTGCCTTGCCTTGGGTTGTACTTGCCTTGCCTTGCCTTGCCTTGCCTTGCCTTGCCTTGCCTTGCCTTGCCTTGCCTTGCCTTGCCTTGCCTTGCCTTCTACTTGCCTTGCCTTGCCTTGCCTTACCTTGCCTTCTACTCGCCTTGCCTCGCCTCGCCTCGCCTTGTACTTGCCTTGCCTCGCCTCGCCTCGCACTTGTCTCACCTCGCTTCGCCTTGTACTGCCTTGCCTTGCCTTGCCTTGCCTTGCCTTGCCTTGCCTTGCCTTGCCTTGCCTTGCCTCGCCTCGCCTCGCCTCGCCTCGCCTCGCCTCGCCTTTGCCTTGCCTTGCCTTGCCTTGCCTTGCCTTGCCTTGCCTTGCCTTGCCTCGCCTCGCCTCGCCTCGCCTCGCCTCGCCTCGCCTCGCCTCGCCTCGCCTCGCCTCGCCTCGCCTCGCCTCGCCTCGCCTCGCCTCGCCTCGCCTTGCACTTGCCTTGCCTTGCCTTGCCTTGCCTTGCCTTGCCTTGCCTTGCCTTGCCTTGTACCTGCCTTGCCTTGCCTTGCCTTGTACTTGCCTTACCTTGCCTTGCCTTGCCTTGCCTTGCCTTGCCTTGCCTTGTACTTGCCTCGCCTCGCCTCGCCTCGCCTCGCCTTGCCTTGCCTTGCCTTGCCTCGCCTTGCCTTGCCTTGCCTTGCCTTGCCTTGTACTTGCCTCGCCTTGCCTTGCACTTGCCTCGCCTCGCCTTGTCTCGCCTCGCCTCGCCTCGCCTCGTACGTGTACTTGCCTTGCCTTGTACTTGCCTTGTACTTGTCTTGTACTTGCCTTGAACTTGCCGTGCCTTATACTTGCCTTGTACTTGCCTTGTACTTGCCTTGCCTTGCCTTGCCTTGTACTTGCCTTGCCTTGCCTTGCCTTGCCTTGCCTTGTACTTGCCTTGTACTTGCCTTGCCTTGCCTTGTACTTGCCTTGCCTCGCCTCGCCTTGTACTTGCCTCGCCTCGCCTCGCACTTGCCTTGCCTTGCCTTGCCTTGTACTTGCCTCTCCTCGCCTCACCTCGCCTCGCCTTGCCTTGCCTTGCCTTGCCTTGCCTTGCCTTGCCTTGCCTTGCCTTGCCTTGCCTTGCCTTGCCTTGCCTTGCCTTGGGTTGTACTTGCCTTGCCTTGCCTTGCCTTGCCTTGTACTTGCCTTGCCTTGCCTTGCCTTGTACTTGTCTTGTACGTGCCTTGCCTCTCCTTGCCTTGCCTTGCATTGCCTTGCCTTGCCTTGCCTTGCCTTGTACTCGCCTTGCCTCTTCTCGCCTCGCCTTGTACTTGCCTCGCCTCGCCTCGCCTCGCCTCGCCCCGCCTCGCCTCGCCTCGCCTCGCACTTGTCTCACCTCACCTCGCCTTTTACTGCCTTTCCTTGCCTTGCCTTGCCTTTCCTTGCCTTGCCTTGCCTTGCCTTGCCTTGCCTTGCCTTGCCTTGCCTTGCCTTGCCTTGCCTTGGGTTGTACTTGCCTTGCCTTGCCTTGCCTTGCCTTGCCTTGCCTTGCCTTGCCTTGCCTTGCCTTACCTTGCCTTGCCTTGCCTTGCCTTGCCTTGCCTTGCCTTGCCTTGCCTTGCCTTGCCTTGCCTTGCCTTCTACTTGCCTTGCCTTGCCTTGCCTTACTTTGCCTTCTACTCGCCTTGCCTCGCCTCGCCTCGCCTTGTACTTGCCTTGCCTCGCCTCGCCTCGCACTTGTCTCACCTCGCTTCGCCTTGTACTGCCTTGCCTTGCCTTGCCTTGCCTTGCCTTGCCTTGCCTCGCCTCGCCTCGCCTCGCCTCGCCTCGCCTCGCCTTTGCCTTGCCTTGCCTTGCCTTGCCTCGCCTCGCCTCGCCTCGCCTCGCCTCGCCTCGCCTCGCCTCGCCTCGCCTCGCCTCGCCTCGCCTCGCCTTGCACTTGCCTTGCCTTGCCTTGCCTTGCCTTGCCTTGCCTTGCCTTGCCTTGTACTTGCCTTGCCTTGCCTTGACTTGTACTTGCCTTACCTTGCCTTGCCTTGCCTTGCCTTGCCTTGCCTTGCCTTGTACTTGCCTCACCTCGCCTCGCCTCGCCTCGCCTCGCCTCGCC
Source organism: Syngnathus floridae (assembly GCF_059516105.1). NCBI lineage: Eukaryota > Metazoa > Chordata > Actinopteri > Syngnathiformes > Syngnathidae > Syngnathus > Syngnathus floridae. Next base: position 8,051,246 of record NC_142426.1, on the reverse strand, counting down.
TTGCCTTGCCTTGCCTTGCCTCGCCTTGCCTTGCCTTGCCTTGCCTTGCCTTGCCTTGCCTTGCCTTGCCTTGCCTTGTACTTGCCTCGCCTTGCCTTGTACTTGCCTCGCCTCGCCTTGTCTCGCCTCGCCTCGCCTCGTACGTGTACTTGCCTTGCCTTGTACTTGCCTTGTACTTGTCTTGTACTTGCCTTGAACTTGCCGTGCCTTATACTTGCCTTGTACTTGCCTTGTACTTGCCTTGCCTTGCCTTGCCTTGTACTTGCCTTGCCTTGCCTTGCCTTGCCTTGCCTTGTACTTGCCTTGTACTTGCCTTGCCTTGCCTTGCCTTGCCTTGCCTTGTACTTGCCTTGCCTCGCCTCGCCTTGTACTTGCCTCGCCTCGCCTCGCACTTGCCTTGCCTTGCCTTGCCTTGTACTTGCCTCGCCTCGCCTCGCCTCGCCTTGCCTTGCCTTGCCTTGCCTCGCCTCGCCTCGCCTTGCCTCGCCTCGCCTCGCCTCGCCTCGCCTTGCACTTGCCTTGCCTTGCCTTGCCGTGCCGTGCCGTGCCTTGCCTTGCCTTGCCTTGCCTTGCCTTGCCTTCTACTCGCCTTGCCTCGCCTCGCCTCGCCTTGTACTTGCCTTGCCTCGCCTCGCCTCGCCTCGCCTCGCCTCGCCCCGCCTCGCCTCGCCTCGCCTCGCACTTGTCTCACCTCGCCTTGCCTTGCTTTGCCTTGCTTTGCCTTGCCTTGCCTTGCCTTGCCTTGACTTGCCTTGGGTTGTACTTGCCTTGCCTTGCCTTGCCTTGCCTTGCCTTGCCTTGTCTTGCCTTGCCTTGCCTTGCCTTGCCTTGCCTTGCCTTGCCTTGTACTTGCCTTGCCTTAACTTGCATTGCCTTGTACTTACCTCACCTCGCCTCGCCTCGCCTCGCCTCGCCTCGCCTTGCCTTGCCTCGCCTCGCCTTGCCTTGCCTTGCCTCGCCTTGTACTTGCCTTGCCGCGCCTCGCCTCGCCTCGCACTTGGCCTTGGCCTTGGCCTAGTACTTGCCTTGTACTTGCCTTGTACTTGCCTCGCCTCGCCTTGTACTGGCCTCGCCTCGACTTGTACTTGCCTTGCCATATCCTTGCCTTGCCTTGCCTTGCCTTGCCTTGCCTTGCCTTGCCTTGCGTTGCCTCTTCTTGTACTTGCCTTGTACTTGCCTTGTACTTGCCTTGCCTTGCCTTGCCTTGCCTTGCCTTGCCTTGCCTTGCCTTGCCTTGCCTTGCCTTGCCTTGCCTTGCCTCGCCTCGCCTCGCCTCGCCTCGCCTCGCCTCGCTTTGCCTCGCCTCGCCTCGCCTCGCCTCGCCTCGCCTTGCAATTGCCTTGCCTTGCCTTGCCTTGCCTTGCCTTGCCGTGCCTTGCCGTGCCTTGCCTTGCCTTGCCTTGCCTTGCCTTGCCTTGTACTCGCGTTGCCTCGCCTCGCCTCGCCTTGTACTTGCCTTACCTCGCCTCGCCTCGCCCCGCCTCGCATCGCCTCGCCTCGCCTCGCACTTGTCTCACCTCGACTCACCTTGCCTTGCTTTGCCTTGCCTTGCCTTGCCTTGGGTTGTACTTGCCTTGCTTTGCCTTGGCCTTGTACTTGCCTTGTACTTGCCTCGCCTCGCCTTGTACTTGCCTTGCCTCGACTTGTACCTGCCTTGCAATTTCCTTGCCTTGCCTTGCCTTGCCTTGCCTTGCCTTGCCTTGCGTTGCCTCTTCTTGTACTTGCCTTGTACTTGCCTTGTACTTGCCTTGCCTTGCCTTGCCTTGTACTTGTCTTGTACTTAACTTGCCTCTCCTTGCCTTGCCTTGCCTTGCCTTGCCTTGCCTTGCCTTGCCTCACCTCGCCTTGTACTTGCCTCGCCTCGCCTTGTACTTGCCTCGCCTCGACTTGTACTTGCCTTGCCATTTCCTTGCCTTAAGTTGCCTTGCCTTGCCTTGCCTTGCCTTGCCTTGCCTTGCCTTGCCTTGCCTTGCCTTGCCTTGCCTCTTCTTGTACTTGCCTTGTACTTGCCTTGTACTTGCCTTGCCTTGCCTTTTACTTGTCTTGTACTTGCCTTGCCTCGCCTCGCCCGCCTTGCCTCGCCTCGCCTTGCACTTGCCTTGCCTCGCCTCGCCTCACCTCGCCTTGTACTGCCTTGCCTTGCCTTGCCTTGCCTTGCCTTGCCATGCCATGCCTTGCCTTGCCTTGCCTTGCCTTGCCTTGCCTTGTACTTGCCTTGCCTTGTACTTGCCTTGCACTGCCTTGCACTGCCTTGCACTGCCTTGCCTTGCCTTGCCTTGCCTTGCCTTGCCTTGCCCTTGCCCTCGCCCTTGCATTTGCACTTGCCCTTGCAGTTGCACTTGTACTTGTACTTGTACTTGGCCTTGCCTTGCCTTGCCTTGCCTTGCCTTGCCTTGCCTTGCCTTGCCTTGCCGTGCCGTGCCGTGCCGTGCCGTAACTTGCCTTGCCTTGCCTTGCCTTGCCTTGCCTTCTACTCGCCTTGCCTCGCCTCGCCTCGCCTCGCCTTGTACTTGCCTTGCCTCGCCTCGCCTCGCCTTGTACTTGCCTCGCCTCGCCTCGCCTCGCCTCGCCTCGCCTTGCCTCGCCTTGTACTTGCCTCGCCTCGCCTCGCCTCGCCTCGCCTTGCACTTGCCTTGCCTTGCCTTGCCTTGCCTTGCCTTGCCTTGCCGTGCCGTGCCGTGCCTTGCCTTGCCTTGCCTTGCCTTGCCTTCTACTCGCCTTGCCTCGCCTCGCCTCGCCTCGCCTTGTACTTGCCTTGCCTCGCCTCGCCTTGCCCCGCCTCGCCTCGCCTCGCCTCGCACTTGTCTCACCTCGCCTCGCCTTGTACTGCCTTGCCTTGCCTTGCCTTGCCTTGCCTTGCCTTGCCTTGCCTTGCCTTGCCTTGCCTTGCCTTGCCTTGCCTTGCCTTGCCTTGCCTTGCCTTGCCTTGCCTTGCCTTGCCTTGCCTTGCCTTGCCTTGCCTTGCCTTGGGTTGTACTTGCCTTGCCTTGCCTTGCCTTGCCTTGCCTTGCCTTGCCTTGCCTTACCTCGCCTCGCCTCGCCTCGCCTCGCCTCGCCTCGCCTCGCCTTGCCTTGCCTTGCCTCGCCTCGCCTTGCCTTGCCTTGCCTCGCCTCGCCTTGTACTTGCCTTGCCGCGCCTCGCCTCGCCTCGCACTTGGCCTTGGCCTTGGCCTTGTACTTGCCTTGTACTTGCCTCGCCTCGCCTTGTACTGGCCTCGCCTCGACTTGTACTTGCCTTGGCATATCCTTGCCTTGCCTTGCCTTGCCTTGCCTTGCCTTGCCTTGCCTTGCCTTGCCTTGCCTTGCCTTGCCTTGCCTTGCCTTGCCTTGCCTTGCCTTGCCTTGCCTCTTCTTGTACTTGCCTTGTACTTGCCTTGTACTTGCCTTGCCTTGCCTTGCCTTGCCTTGCCTTGCCTTGCCTTGCCTTGCCTCGCCTCGCCTCGCCTCGCCTCGCTTTGCCTCGCCTCGCCTCGCCTCGCCTTGCAATTGCCTTGCCTTGCCTTGCCTTGCCGTGCCGTGCCTTGCCTTGCCTTGCCTTGCCTTGCCTTGCCTTGCCTTGCCTTGCCTTGCCTTGCCTTGCCTTTTCTTGTACTCGCCTTGCCTCGCCTCGCCTTGTACTTGCCTTGCCTTGTACTTGCCTTGCCTTGCCTTGCCTTGCCTTGCCTTGCCTTGCCTTGCCTTGCCTTGCCTTGTACTTACCTCGCCTCGCCTCGCCTCGCCTCGCCTTGCCTTGCCTTGCCTTGCCTTGCCTCGCCTCGCCTTGCCTTGCCTTGTCTCGCCTCGCCTTGTACTTGCCTTGCCGCGCCTCGCCTCGCCTCGCACTTGGCCTTGGCCTTGTACTTGCCTTGTACTTGCCTCGCCTCGCCTTGTACTGGCCTCGCCTCGACTTGTACTTGCCTTGCCATATCCTTGCCTTGCCTTGCCTTGCCTTGCCTTGCGTTGCCTCTTCTTGTACTTGCCTTGTACTTGCCTTGTACTACCCTTGCCTTGCCTTGCCTTGCCTTGCCTTGCCTTGCCTTGCCTCGCCTCGCCTCGCCTCGCCTCGCCTCGCCTCGCCTCGCTTTGCCTCGCCTCGCCTCGCCTCGCTTTGCAATTGCCTTGCCTTGCCTTGCCTTGCCTTGCCTTGCCGTGCCTTGCCTTGCCTTGCCTTGCCTTGCCTTGTACTCGCCTTGCCTCGCCTCGCCTCGCCTTGTACTTGCCTTGCCTCACCTCGCCCCGCCTCACCTCGCCTCGCCTCGCCTCGCACTTGTCTCACCTCGCCTCGCCTTGCCTTGCCTTGCCCTGCCTTGCCTTGCCTTGCCTTGCCTTGCCTTGCCTTGCCTTGCATTGCCTTGCCTTGCCTTGGGTTGTACTTGCCTTGCTTTGCCTTGCTTTGCCTTGCCTTGCCTTGCCTTGCCTTGCCTTGCCTCGCCTTGCCTTGCCTTGCCTTGCCTTGTACTTGCCTTGTACTTGCCTTGCCTTGCCTTGCCTTGTACTTGCCTTGCCTTGCCTTGTACTTGCCTTGCCTTGCCTTGCCTTGCCTTGTACTTGCCTTGCCTTGCCTTGCCTCGCCTCGCCTCACACTTGTCTCACCTCGCTTCGCCTTGTACTGCCTTGCCTTGCCTTGCCTTGCCTTGCCTTGCCTTGCCTTGCCTTGCCTTGCCTTGCCTTGCCTTGCCTTGCCTTGCCTTGCCTTGCCTTGTACTCGCCTTGCCTCCCCTCGCCTCGCCTCGCCTTGTACTTGCCTTGCCTCGCCTCGCCTCGCCTCGCCTCGCACTTGTCTCACCTCGCCTCGCCTTGACTTGCCTTGCCTTGCCTTGCCTTGCCTTGCCTTGCCTTGCCTTGCCTTGCCTTGCCTTGCCTTGCCTTGCCTTGGGTTGTACTTGCCTTGCCTTGCCTTGCCTTGCCTTGCCTTGCCTTGCCTTGCCTTGCCTTGCCTTGCCTTGCCTTGCCTTGCCTTGCCTTGCCTTGCCTTGCCTTGTACTTGCCTTGCCTTGCCTTGCCTTGCCTTGCCTTGCCTTGCCTTGTACTTGCCTCGCCTTGCCTTGCCTTGCCTTGCCTCGCCTTGCCTTGCCTTGCCTTGCCTTGCCTTGCCTCGCCTCGCCTTGTACTTGCCTTGCCGCGCCTCGCCTCGCACTTGGCCTTGGCCTTGGCCTTGTACTTGCCTTGTACTTGCCTTGTACTTGCCTCGCCTCGCCTTGTACTGGCCTCGCCTCGACTTGTATTTGCCTTGCCATATCCTTGCCTTGCCTTGCCTTGCCTTGCCTTGCCTTGCCTTGCGTTGCCTCTTCTTGTACTTCCCTTGTACTTGCCTTGTACTTGCCTTGCCTTGCCTTGCCTTGTACTTGTCTTGTACTTGCCTTGCCTCTCCTCTCCTTGCCTTGCCTTGCCTTGCCTTGCCTTGCCTTGCCTCGCCTCGCTTTGCCTCGCTTTGCCTCGCCTCGCCTCGCCTCGCCTCGCCTTGCAATTGCCTTGCCTTGCCTTGCCTTGCCGTGCCTTGCCTTGCCTTGCCTTGCCTTGCCTTGCCTTGTACTCGCCTTGCCTCGCCTCGCCTCGCCTTGTACTTGCCTTGCCTCGCCTTGCCTCGCCCCGCCTCGCCTCGCCTCGCCTCGCCTCGCACTTGTCTCACCTCGCCTTGCCTTGCCTTGCCTTTTCTTGCCTTGCCTTGCCTTGCCTTGCCTTGCCTTGGGTTGTACTTGCCTTGCTTTGCCTTGCTTTGCCTTGCCTTGCCTTGCCTTGCCACGCCTTGCCTTGCCTTGTACTTGCCTTGCCTTGCCTTGCCTTGTACTTGCCTTGCCTTGCCTTGCCTTGCCTTGCCTTGCCTTGCCTTGTACTTGCCTTGCCTTGCCTTGCCTTGCCTTGCCTTGCCTTGCCTTGCCTTGCCTTGTACTTGCCTTACCTTGCCTTGCCTTGCCTTGCCTTGCCTTGTACTTGCCTCGCCTCGCCTTGCCTCGCCTCGCCTCGCTTCGCCTCGCCTTGCCTTGCCTTGCCTCGCCTTGCCTTGTACTTGCCTTGCCGCGCCTTGCCTCGCCTCGCACTTGCCTCGCACTTACCTCGCACTTGCCTCGCCTCGCCTTGTACTTTCTTGCCTTGCCTTGCCTTGCTTTGCCTTGCCTTGCCTTGCCTTGCCTTGCCTTGCCTTGTACTAGCCTTGCCTTGCCTTTCCTTGCCTTGCCTTGTCTTGCCTTGCCTTGCCTTGTACTTGCCTTGCCTTGCCTTGCCTTGCCTTGCCTTGCCTTGCCTTGCCTTGCCTTGCCTTGCCTTGCCTTCTACTTGCCTTGCCTTGCCTTGCCTTACCTTGCCTTCTACTCGCCTTGCCTCGCCTCGCCTCGCCTTGTACTTGCCTTGCCTCGCCTCGCCTCGCCTCGCACTTGTCTCACCTCGCCTCGCCTTGTACTGCCTTGCCTTGCCTTGCCTTGCCTTGCCTTGCCTTGCCTTGCCTTGCCTTGCCTTGCCTTGCCTTGCCTTGCCTTGCCTTGCCTTGCCTTGCCTTGCCTTGCCTTGCCTTGCCTTGCCTTGCCTTGCCTTGCCTTGCCTTGCCTTGCCTTGGGTTGTACTTGCCTTGCCTTGCCTTGCCTTGCCTTGCCTTGTACTTGCCTTGCCTTGCCTTGCGTTGCGTTGCGTTGCGTTGCCTTGCCTTGCCTTGCCTTGCCTTGCCTTGCCTTGCCTTGACTTGCCTTGTACTTGCCTCGCTTCGCCTCGCCTCGCCTCGTCTTGCCTTGCCTCGCCTCGCCTCGCCTTGCCTTGCCTTGCCTTGCCTCGCCTTGTACTTGCCTTTCCGCTCCTCGCCTTGCCTCGCACTTGGCCTTGGCCTTGGCCTTGGCCTTTTACTTGCCTTGTACTTGCCTTGTACTTGCCTCGCCTCGCCTTGTACTGGCCTTGCCTCGACTTGTACTTGCCTTGCCATATCCTTGCCTTGCCTTGCCTTGCCTTGCCTCTTCTTGTACTTGCCTTGTACTTGCCTTGCCTTGCCTTGCCTTGCCTTGCCTTGTACTTGCCTCGCCTTGCCTTGCCTTGCCTTGCCTTGCCTTGCCTTGCCTAGCCTTGCCTTGCCTTGCCTTGCCTTGCCTTGCCTTGCCTTGCCTTGCCTCGCCTCGCCTCGCCTTGTACTTGCCTTGCCGCGCCTCGCCTCGCACTTGGCCTTGGCCTTGGCCTTGTACTTGCCTTGTACTTGCCTTGTACTTGCCTCGCCTCGCCTTGTACTGGCCTCGCCTCGACTTGTACTTGCCTTGCCTTGCCTTGCCTTGCCTTGCCGTGCCTTGCCTTGCCTTGCCTTGCCTTGCCTTGTACTCGCCTTGCCTCGCCTCGCCTCGCCTTGTACTTGCCTTGCCTCGCCTCGCCTCGCCTCGCCCCGCCTCGCCTCGCCTCGCACTTGTCTCACCTTGCCTCGCCTTGTACTGCTTTGCCTTGCCTTGCCTTGCCTTGCCATGCCATGCCTTGCCTTGCCTTGCCTTGCCTTGCCTTGCCTTGCCTTGCCTTGCCTTGTACTTGCCTTGCCTTGTACTTGCCTTGCACTGCCTTGCACTGCCTTGCACTGCCTTGCCTTGCCTTGCCTTGCCTTGCCCTTGCCCTCGCCCTTGCACTTGCACTTGCAGTTGTACTTGGCCTTGCCTTGCCTTGCCTTGCCTTGCCTTGCCTTGCCTTGCCTTGCCTTGCCTTGCCTTGCCTTGCCTTGCCTTGCCTTGCCTTGGCCTTGGCCTTGGCCTTGGCTTTGTCTTGTACTTGCCTTGTACTTGCCTTATACTTGCCTTGCCTTGCCTTGTACTTGCCTTGCCTCGCCTCGCCTTGTACTTGCCTCGCCTCGCCTCGCATTTGCCTTGTACTTGCCTTGCCTTGCCTTGTACTTGCCTCGCCTCGCCTCGCCTCGCCTCGCCTTGCCTTGCCTCACCTCGCCTCGCCTTGCCTCGCCTCGCCTCGCCTTGCACTTGCCTTGCCTTGCCTTGCCTTGCCTTGCCTTGCCTTGCCTTGCCTTGCCTTGCCGTGCCGTGCCTTGCCTTGTCTTCTACTCGCCTTGCCTCGCCTCGCCTCGCCTTGTACTTGCCTTGCCTTGCCTTGCCTTGCCTTGCCTTGCCTTGCCTTGCCTTGCCTTGCCTTGCCTTGCCTTGCCTTGCCTTGGGTTGTACTTGCCTTGCCTTGCCTTGCCTTGCCTTGCCTTGCCTTGCCTTGCCTTGCCTTGCCTTGCCTTGCCTTGCCTTGCTTTGCCTTGCGTTGCCTCTTCTTGTACTTGCCTTGTACTTGCCTTGTACTTGCCTTGCCTTGCCTTGCCTTGTACTTGTCTTGTACTTGCCTTGCCTCCCCTCTCCTTGCCTTGCCTTGCCTTGCCTTGCCTTGCCTTGCCTCGCCTCGCCTCGCCTCGCCTCGCTTTGCCTCGCCTCGCCTCGCCTCGCCTTGCAATTGCCTTGCCTTGCCTTGCCTTGCCTTGCCTTGCCGTGCCTTGCCTTGCCTTGCCTTGCCTTGTACTCGCCTTGCCTCGCCTCGCCTTGTACTTGCCTTGCCTCGCCTCGCCTCGCCCCGCCTCGCCTCGCCTCGCACTTGTCTCACCTCGCCTTGCCTTGCCTTGCCTTGCCTTGGGTTGTACTTGCCTTGCTTTGCCTTGCTTTGCCTTGCCTTGCCTTGCCTTGCCTTGCCTTGCCTTGCCTTGTACTTGCCTTGCCTTGCCTTGCCTCGCCTTGCCTTGCCTTGCCTTGCCTTGCCTTGCCTTGTACTTGCCTTGCCTTGCCTTGCCTTGCCTTGCCTTGTACTTGGCTTACCTTGCCTTGCCTTGCCTTGCCTTGTACTTGCCTTGCCTCGCTTCGCCTCGCCTCGCCTCGCCTCGCCTCGCCTCGCCTTGCCTCGCCTCGCCTCGCCTTGCCTTGCCTTGCCTCGCCTCGCCTCGCCTCGCCTTGTACTTGCCTTGCCTTGCCTCGCCTTGCCTCGCACTTGGCCTTGGCCTTGGCCTTGGCCTTGGCCTTGTACTTGCCTTGTACTTGCCTTGTACTTGCCTTGTACTTGCCTCGCCTCGCCTTGTACTTGCCTCGCCTCGACTCGCCTCGCCTTGCCTTGCCTTGCCTTGCCTCGCCTCGCCTCGCCTTGCCTCGCCTCGCCTCGCCTTTCACTTGCCTTGCCTTGCCTTGCCTTGCCTTGCCTTGCCTTGCCGTGCCGTGCCGTGCCTTGCCTTGCCTTCTACTCGCCTTGCCTCGCCTCGCCTCGCCTCGCCTCGCCTCGCCTTGTACTTGCCTTGCCTTGCCTTGCCTTGCCTTGCCTTGCCTTGCCTTGCCTTGCCTTGCCTTGGGTTGTACTTGCCTTGCCTTGCCTTGCCTTGCCTTGCCTTGCCTTGCCTTGCCTTGCCTTGCCTTGCCTTGCCTTGCCTTGCCTTGCCTTGCCTTGTACTTGCCTTGCCTTGCCTTGCCTTGCCTTGCCTTGCCTTGCCTTGTACTTGCCTCGCCTCGCCTTGCCTTGCCTTGCCTCGCCTTGCCTTGCCTTGCCTTGCCTCGCCTCGCCTTGTACTTGCCTTGCCACGCCTCGCCTTGCCTCGCACTTGGCCTTGGCCTTGGCCTTGTACTTGTCTTGTACTTGCCTTGTACTTGCCTCGCCTCGCCTTTTACTGGCCTCGCCTCGACTTGTACTTGCCTTGCCATATCCTTGCGTTGCCTTGCCTTGCCTTGCCTTGCCTTGCCTTGCCTTGCCTTGCTTTGCCTTGCGTTGCCTCTTCTTGTACTAACCTTGTACTTGCCTTGTACTTGCCTTGTACTTGCCTTGCCTTGTACTTGTCTTGTACTTGCCTTGCCTCTCCTCTCCTTGCCTTGCCTTGCCTTGCCTTGCCTTGCCTTGCCTTGCTTTGCCTTGCCTCGCCTTGCCTTGCCTTGCCTCGCCTCGCCTCGCCTCGCCTCGCCTCGCTTTGCCTCGCCTCGCCTCGCCTCGCATCGCCTTGCAACTGCCTTGCCTTGCCTTGCCTTGCCTTGCCTTGCCTTGCCTTGCCTTGCCGTGCCTTGCCTTGCCTTGCCTAGCCTTGCCTTGCCTTGTACTCGCCTTGCCTCGCCTCGCCTCGCCTTGTACTTGCCTTGCCTCGCCTCGCCTCGCCCCGCCTCGCCTCGCCTCGCCTCGCACTTGTCTCACCTCGCCTCGCCTTGTACTGCCTTGCCTTGCCTTGCCTTGCCTTGCCTTGGCCTTGGCTTTGTCTTGTACTTGCCTTGTACTTGCCTTATACTTGCCTTGCCTTGCCTTGTACTTGCCTTGCCTCGCCTCGCCTTGTACTTGCCTCGCCTCGCCTCGCACTTGCCTTGTACTTGCCTTGCCTTGCCTTGTACTTGCCTCGCCTCGCCTCGCCTTTCCTTGCCTTGCCTCGCCTCGCCTCGCCTTGCCTCGCCTCGCCTCGCCTTGCACTTGCCTTGCCTTGCCTTGCCTTGCCTTGCCGTGCCGTGCCGTGCCTTGCCTTGCCTTCTACTCGCCTTGCCTCGCCTCGCCTCGCCTCGCCTTGTACTTGCCTTGCCTTGCCTTGCCTTGCCTTGCCTTGCCTTGCCTTGCCTTGCCTTGGGTTGTACTTGCCTTGCCTTGCCTTGCCTTGCCTTGCCTTGCCTTGTACTTGCCTTGCCTTGCCTTGCCTTGCCTTGCCTTGCCTTGCCTTGCCTTGTACTTGTCTTGTACTTGCCTTGCCTCTCCTCTCCTTGCCTTGCCTTGCCTTGCCTCGCCTCGCCTCGCCTCGCTTTGCCTCGCCTCGCCTCGCCTCGCCTTGCAATTGCCTTGCCTTGCCTTGCCTTGTACTCGCCTTGCCTCGCCTCGCCTCGCCTTGTACTTGCCTTGCCTCGCCTCGCCTCGCCTCGCCTCAACTCGCCCTGCCTCGCCTCGCCTCGCCTCGCACTTGTCTCACCTCGCCTCGCCTTGTACTGCCTTGCCTTGCCTTGCCTTGCCTTGCCTTGCCTTGCCTTGCCTTGCCTTGCCTTGCCTTGCCTTGCCTTGGGTTGTACTTGCCTTGCCTTGCCTTGCCTTGCCTTGCCTTGTACTTGCCTTGCCTTGCCTTGCCTTGCCTTGCCTTGCCTTGCCTTGCCTTGCCTTGCCTTGCCTTGCCTTGCCTTGCCTTGCCTTGCCTTGCCTTGACTTGCCTTGCCTTGACTTGCTTTGTACTTGCCTCGCCTCGCCTCGCCTCGCCTTGCCTTGCCTCGCCTCGCCTTGCCTTGCCTTGCCTTGCCTTGCCTCGCCTCGCCTTGTACTTGCCTTGCCGCGCCTCGCCTCGCCTCGCACTTGGCCTTGGCCTTGGCCTTGGCCTTGGCCTTTTACTTGCCTTGTACTTGCCTCGCCTCGCCTTGTACTGGCCTCGCCTCGACTTGTACTTGCCTTGCCATATCCTTGCCCTGCCTTGCCTTGCCTTTTCTTGCCTTGCCTTGACTTGCCTTGCCTTGCCTTGCCTTGCCTTGCCTTGCCTTGCCTTGCCTTGCCTTGCCTTGCCTCTTCTTGTACTTGCCTTGTACTTGCCTTGTACTTGCCTTGCCTTGCCTTGCCTTGTACTTGTCTTGTACGTGACTTGCCTCTCCTTGCCTTGCCTTGCCTTGCCTTGCCTCGCCTCGCCTCGCCTCGCCTTGCCTTGCCTTGCCTTGCCTCGCCTCGCCTCGCCTCGCCTTGCACTTGCCTTGCCTTGCCTTGCCTTGCCTTGCCTTGCCTTGCCGTGCCTTGCCTTGCCTTGCCTTGCCTTGCCTTGCCTTGCCTTGCCTTGCCTTGCCTTGCCTTGTACTCGCCTTGCCTCGCCTCGCCTCGCCTTGTACTTGCCTCGCCTCGCCTCGCCCCGCATCGCCTCGCCTCGCCTCGCACTTGTCTCACCTCGCCTCGCCTTGTACTGCCTTGCCTTGCCTTGCCTTGCCTTGCCTTGCCTTGCCTTGCCTTGCCTTGCCTTGCCTTGCCTTGCCTTGCCTTGCCTTGCCTTGCCTTGCCTTGCCTTGCCTTGCCTTGCCTTGCCTTGCCTTGCCTTGCCTTGGGTTGTACTTGCCTTGCCTTGCCTTGCCTTGCCTTGCCTTGCCTTGCCTTGCCTTGCCTTGCCTTGCCTTGCCTTCTACTTGCCTTGCCTTGCCTTGCCTTACCTTGCCTTCTACTCGCCTTGCCTCGCCTCGCCTCGCCTTGTACTTGCCTTGCCTCGCCTCGCCTCGCACTTGTCTCACCTCGCCTCGCCTTGTACTGCCTTGCCTTGCCTTGCCTTGCCTTGCCTTGCCTTGCCTTGCCTTGCCTTGCCTCGCCTCGCCTCGCCTTGCCTTGCAATTGCCTTGCCTTGCCTTGCCTCGCCTCGCCTCGCCTCGCCTTGCACTTGCCTTGCCTTGCCTTGCCTTGCCGTGCCGTGCCGTGCCGTGCCGTGCCTTGCCTTGCCTTGCCTTGCCTTGCCTTGCCTTGCCTTGCCTTGCCTTGCCTTGCCTTGCCTTGCCTTGCCTTGCCTTGCCTTGCCTTGCCTTGCCTTGCCTTGTACTCGCCTTGCCTCGCCTTGCCTTGCCTTGCCTTGCCTTGTACTTGCCTCGCCTGCCTCGCCTCACCTTGTACTTGCCTTGTACTTGCCTTGCCTTGTACTTGCCTTGTACTTGCCTTGCCTTGCCTTGCCTTGTACTTGCCTTGCCTTGCCTTGCCTTGCCTTGCCTTGTACTTGCCTTGTACTTGACTTGCCTTGCCTTGCCTTGCCTTGCCTTGCCTTGCCTTGCCTTGCCTTGCCTCGCCTTGCCTCGCCTCGCCTCGCCTCGCCTTGCACTTGCCTTGCCTTGCCTTGCCTTGCCTTGCCTTGCCTTACCTTGCCTTGCCTTGCCTTGTCTTGCCTTGCCTTGCCTTGCCGTGCCTTGCCTTGCCTTGCCTTGCCTTGCCTTGCCTTGCCTTGCCTTGCCTTGCCTTGCCTTGCCTTGCCTTGCCTTGTACTCGCCTTGCCTCGCCTCGCCTCGCCTCGCCTCGCCTTGTACTTGCCTTGCCGCGCCTCGCCTCGCCTCGCACTTGGCCTTGGCCTTGGCCTTGGCCTTTTACTTGCCTTGTACTTGCCTTGTACTTGCCTCGCCTCGCCTTGTACTGGCCTCGCCTCGACTTGTACTTGCCTTGCCATATCCTTGCCTTGCCTTGCCTTGCCTTGCCTTGCCTTGCCTTGCCTTGCCTTGCCTTGTACTTGCCTTGTACTTGCCTTGTACTTGCCTTGCCTTGCCTTGCCTTGTACTTGTCTTGTACGTGCCTTGCCTCTCCTTGCCTTGCCTTGCCTTGCCTTGCCTTGCCTTGCCTTGCCTTGCCTTGCCTTGCCTTGCCTTGCCTCGCCTCGCCTCGCCTTGCCTCGCCTCGCCTCGCCTCGCCTCGCCTTGCACTTGCCTTGCCTTGCCTTGCCTTGCCTTGCCTTGCCTTGCCTTGCCTTGCCTTGCCTTGCCTTGGGTTGTACTTGCCTTGCCTTGCCTTGCCTTGCCTTGCCTTGCCTTGCCTTGCCTTGCCTTGCCTTGCCGTGCCTTGCCTTGCCTTGCCTTGCCTTGCCTTGCCTTGCCTTGTACTCGCCTTGCCTCGCCTCGCCTCGCCTCGCCTCGCCTTGTACTTGCCTTGCCGCGCCTCGCCTCGCCTCGCACTTGGCCTTGGCCTTGGCCTTGGCCTTTTACTTGCCTTGTACTTGCCTTGCCTTGCCTTGGGTTGTACTTGCCTTGCCTTGCCTTGCCTTGCCTTGCCTTGCCTTGCCTCGCCTCGCCTCGCCTCGCCTTGCCTTGCCTTGCCTCGCCTCGCCTTGCCTTGCCTTGCCTCGCCTCGCCTCGCCTTGTACTTGCCTTGCCTTGCCTCGCCTTGCCTCGCACTTGGCCTTGGCCTTGGCCTTGGCCTTGTACTTGCCTTGTACTTGCCTTGTACTTGCCTCGCCTCGCCTTGTACTGGCCTCGCCTCGACTTGTACTTGCCTTGCCATATCCTTGCCTTGCCTTGCCTTGCCTTGCCTTGCCTTGCCTTGCTTTGCCTTGCTTTGCCTCTTCTTGTACTTGCCTTGTACTTGCCTTGTACTTGTCTTGCCTTGCCTTGCCTTGTACTTGTCTTGTACTTGCCTTGCCTCTCCTCTCCTTGCCTTGCCTTGCCTTGCCTTGCCTCGCCTCGCCTCGCTTTGCCTCGCCTCGCCTCGCCTTGCAATTGCCTTGCCTTGCCTTGCCTTGCCTTGCCGTGCCTTGCCTTGCCTTGCCTTGCCTTGCCTTGCCTTGTACTCGCCTTGCCTCGCCTCGCCTTGTACTTGCCTTGCCTCGCCTCGCCTTGCCCCGCCTCGCCTCGCCTCGCCTCGCCTCGCACTTGTCTCACCTCGCCTTGCCTTGCCTTGCCTTGCCTTGCCTTGGGTTGTACTTGCCTTGCTTTGCCTTGCTTTGCCTTGCTTTGCCTTGCCTTGCCTTGCCTTGCCTTGCCTTGCCTTGCCTTGCCTCGCCTTGCCTTGTACTTGCCTTGCCTTGCCTTGCCTTGTACTTGCCTTGCCTTGCCTTGCCTTGCCTTGCCTTGCCTTGCCTTGCCTTGTACTTGCCTTGCCTTGCCTTGCCTGGTCTTGTACTTGCCTTGCCTTGCCTCGCCTTGCCTCGCACTTGGCCTTGGCCTTGGCCTTGGCCTTGTACTTGCCTTGTACTTGCCTTGTACTTGCCTCGCCTCGCCTTGTACTGGCCTCGCCTCGACTTGTACTTGCCTTGCCATATCCTTGCCTTGCCTTGCCTTGCCTTGCCTTGCCTTGCCTTGCCTTGCCTTGCTTTGCCTTGCGTTGCCTCTTCTTGTACTTGCTTTGTACTTGCCTTGCCTTGCCTTGCCTTGTACTTGTCTTGTACTTGCCTTGCCTCTCCTCTCCTTGCCTTGCCTTGCCTTGCCTTGCCTTGCCTCGCCTCGCCTCGCCTCGCCTTGCCTTGCCTTGCCTTGCCTTGCCTCGCCTCGCCTCGCACTTGCCTTGCCTTGCCTTGCCTTGCCTTGCCTTGCCTTGCCTTGCCTTGCCTTGCCTCGCCTCGCCTCGCCTCGCCTCGCCTCGCCTCGCCTTGCCTCGCCTCGCCTCGCCTTGCCTTGCCTTGCCTTGCTTTGTACTCGCCTTGCCTCGCCTCGCCTCGCCTCGCCTTGTACTGCCTTGCCTTGCCTTGCCTTGCCATGCCATGCCTTGCCTTGCCTTGCCTTGCCTTGCCTTGCCTTGCCTTGCCTTGCCTTGCCTTGCCTTGCCTTGCCTTGTACTCGCCTTGCCTCGCCTTGCCTTGCCTTGCCTTGCCTTACCTTGCCTTGCCTTGCCTTGCCTTGCCTTGCCTTGCCTTGCCTTAACTTGCCTTAACTTGCCTTGCCTTCTACTTGCCTTGCCTTGCCTTGCCTTGCCTTACCTTGCCTTCTACTCGCCTTGCCTCGCCTCGCCTCGCCTTGTACTTGCCTTGCCTCGCCTCGCCTCGCACTTGTCTCACCTCGCCTCGCCTTGTACTGCCTTGCCTTGCCTTGCCTTGCCTTGCCTTGCCTTGCCTTGCCTTGCCTTGCCTTGCCTTGCCTTGCCTCGCCTCGCCTCGCCTCGCCTTGCCTTGCACTTGCCTTGCCTTGCCTTGCCTCGCCTCGCCTCGCCTCGCCTTGCACTTGCCTTGCCTTGCCTTGCCTTGCCGTGCCGTGCCGTGCCGTGCCTTGCCTTGCCTTGCCTTGCCTTGCCTTGCCTTGCCTTGCCTTGCCTTGCCTTGCCTTGCCTTGCCTTGCCTTGCCTTGCCTTGTACTCGCCTTGCCTCGCCTTGCCTTGCCTTGCCTTGCCTTGTACTTGCCTCGCCTGCCTCGCCTCACCTTGTACTTGCCTTGTACTTGCCTTGCCTTGTACTTGCCTTGTACTTGCCTTGCCTTGCCTTGCCTTGTACTTGCCTTGCCTTGCCTTGCCTTGCCTTGCCTTGTACTTGCCTTGTACTTGACTTGCCTTGCCTTGCCTTGCCTTGCCTTGCCTTGCCTTGCCTCGCCTCGCCTTGCCTCGCCTCGCCTCGCCTCGCCTTGCACTTGCCTTGCCTTGCCTTGCCTTGCCTTGCCTTGCCTTACCTTGCCTTGCCTTGCCTTGCCTTGTCTTGCCTTGCCTTGCCTTGCCGTGCCTTGCCTTGCCTTGCCTTGCCTTGCCTTGCCTTGCCTTGCCTTGCCTTGCCTTGCCTTGCCTTGCCTTGCCTTGTACTCGCCTTGCCTCGCCTCGCCTCGCCTCGCCTTGTACTTGCCTTGCCGCGCCTCGCCTCGCCTCGCACTTGGCCTTGGCCTTGGCCTTGGCCTTTTACTTGCCTTGTACTTGCCTTGTACTTGCCTCGCCTCGCCTTGTACTGGCCTCGCCTCGACTTGTACTTGCCTTGCCATATCCTTGCCTTGCCTTGCCTTGCCTTGCCTTGCCTTGCCTTGTACTTGCCTTGTACTTGCCTTGTACTTGCCTTCTTGCCTTGCCTTGTACTTGTCTTGTACGTGCCTTGCCTCTCCTTGCCTTGCCTTGCCTTGCCTTGCCTCGCCTCGCCTCGCCTCGCCTCGCCTTGCACTTGCCTTGCCTTGCCTTGCCTTGCCTTGCCTTGCCTTGCCTTGCCTTGCCTTGCCTTGCCTTGCCTTGCCTTGCCTTGCCTTGCCTTGCCTTGCCTTGCCTTGCCTTGGGTTGTACTTGCCTTGCCTTGCCTTGCCTTGCCTTGCCTTGTACTTGCCTTGCCTTGCCTTGCCTTGCCTTGTGCTTGCCTCGCCTTGCCTTGCCTTGCCTTGCCTTGCCTTGCCTTGCCTCGCCTTGCCTCGCCTTGCCTTGCCTTGCCTTGCCTTGCCTTGCCTTGCCTTGCCTTGCCTTGCCTTGCCTTGCCTCGCCTCGCCTCGCCTCGCCTTGTACTTGCCTTGCCGCACCTCACCTCGCACTTGGCCTTGGCCTTGGCCTTGTACTTGCCTTGTACTTGCCTCGCTTCGCCTTGTACTGGCCTCGCCTCGACTTGTACTTGCCTTGCCATATCCTTGCCTTTCCTTGCCTTGCCTTGCCTTGCGTTGCCTCTTCTTGTACTTGCCTTGTACTTGCCTTGTACTTGCCTTGCCTTGCCTTGCCTTGTACTTGTCTTGTACTTGCCTTGCCTCTCCTCTCCTTGCCTTGCCT
Organism: Syngnathus floridae; assembly: GCF_059516105.1. Lineage (NCBI taxonomy): Eukaryota > Metazoa > Chordata > Actinopteri > Syngnathiformes > Syngnathidae > Syngnathus > Syngnathus floridae. The sequence goes on along the minus strand of NC_142426.1, from coordinate 8,034,260 downwards.
TGCCTTGCCTTGCCTTGCCTCGCCTCGCCTCGCCTCGCCTCGCCTCGCTTTGCCTCGCCTCGCCTCGCCTCGCCTTGCAATTGCCTTGCCTTGCCTTGCCGTGCCTTGCCTTGCCTTGCCTTGCCTTGTACTCGCCTTGCCTCGCCTCGCCTCGCCTTGTACTTGCCTTGCCTCGCCTTGCCTCGCCCCGCCTCGCCTCGCCTCGCCTCGCCTCGCACTTGTCTCACCTCGCCTTGCCTTGCCTTGCCTTGCCTTGCCTTGCCTTGCCTTGCCTTGCCTTGCCTTGGGTTGTACTTGCCTTGCTTTGCCTTGCTTTGCCTTGCCTTGCCTTGCCTTGCCTTGCCTCGCCTTGCCTTGCCTTGTACTTGCCTTGCCTTGCCTTGCCTTGTATTTGCCTTGCCTTGCCTTG